>NW_010226902.1:0-29622 GCF_000690775.1 Eurypyga helias
AAGCAGGCATCCCTTCTCCTCTGCAAGCATCCCTGCCTCCTCCTGTGCTTGCATCCCTCCTCCCATGCAAGACTGCATCCTTTCTTCCATGCCTGGGCAGCTCCGGCTGCCTCAGCCCTGCCCCACAGACAGAGGAGCTCCGGGCTCCCCTTGCAGTCTCCCCTTGTCTCCCCAGCATCAACCCCGCGGGGTGGTGCTGGGGTTGCCCAGAGGAAGCTGCTGCTGGGCGCACTGGCCAAGGGGCTCCCGGCACGGAGGAGCCAGGGGCTGGCACAGAGCGTGGCTCCCACGAGGGGCATGTGGGGTGCGGGTGCCTGGGCCGTTGCACGCTGTATTCTATGCTCCTTGGCAGCGGGCTTTGCTACAGCCTTTCTCCAGCCAGCCTCTGGCTGTCCAATTTGGGATAGATGCCCTCATAACTGCCCTAATTTCTACATTTGCCACACACATATTCACACCAAAAATGGCTGGAAGGCCTCGGGAAACCAAAGGCCTTAGGGACGCTTTTGCATAGAAGAGGTGGAGAACAGAAGTTAATTCAAAAGAGGCCTTGAACTGAGAAAGGAAAAGCAAAATCCTGCTCTGGGAAGAAGGAGGTGAACGGAGAGAAGGAGCCAGGGGGGCAGAGCTGTGCTGCGGAGCTGGGCCAGAAAAGGGGGAAGCCATTTCCCCTCACACTCTCCAGACACTGCCATCTCCACTGGGCCCAGGAGAAAACATGGGCTCAGCTATCAATACCTTCTTCTGGTTTTAGGAAAAAAGTAGATAAATTTTCAGGCACACAAGACCCTTTTCAGGTCAGAAAGATGAGCCATTCTTGTGCCTGGAGGCGAGAGCAGCACGAAGTAATAAATTCAGACATAAAATAGGAACATTAATGCAAGGTGCTTGCTCTTGTATAAAGTAATAGCACATGTCCCATTTTTTGGTGTTTAACTATTTTCCACCACTGTCAGGAAAATTAAACTTACAGGAAGGCGACGGCTCCTTAAAAACAATTAATAGATAAGGTGTACACCAACATTAGATCATTCTCTCTCTTCTCTTTAAAAATTAAATAGATGTGGGGCATATTGACTAGAACTGCCCAGTGAAATCCATTGTAATGAGTATTTATTTCTCCATGTTGCCAATGTTACAGGTGCACATTTCTGGATCTGAATTGCATAATCACACATTATGAGGCTTTTTATGAATTATTTACAGAAAGACTGTCAGTCCAATCATTACAGAATAAACCAAAACACATTTCATTGTCAAAACCGTCAGGAAAAATAATTTTGCAGTTAATTTTCCAAAGCTACAAAATGACAAGGTCTCACAGAGTGGTCCCACATGATGGAAGTGACACGATTCACAGTGGGAGTTTCCTCATCACATTAGCAGCAGCAGCTTCCTGAGAAGAATTAGACTCTCTTCCCTTCCTCCTTCTATTCTTTTTCATGCAGTTGGAATTCTCATTGGATGTCAGAAACTCTTACATATTCATCAGTTTATTTGACTAGCTCTCAGGAGATAGGAGTAGTAATTTTATACTGATTTAAAGGATTAGTTCAATTTTACGCTCTGTGGTGGTAGTCCTGTGCTCAGATTAGGCCAATGCTTCACATTGCATTACAAACACACAGAACTGTGAATAGTTCTGATTCTGGTTACAAATTTTAGCAAAAACATTATACTTTAGATTATTTTTTGGCAGATTTTGCTAGCATGCCAACATAAAAGAGCTAGAGACATGAAATCATCTTTGTAGATCTTGACTATTCAGAAAATGTAGATTACATGTTTCTGTGCCTTGCTTTTGTCCAAACCAGTAGTATGAAACCATCACAAACAGGCAACTCTTTGTTCTCCAAATGAGGGAGCAACGTATTAAACATATTGAACATTTACCAGTTGCCTCTTGATTAGGATTTCCCCATGTCTTCATGCACAAAGAAAGTTAAGCCATAGTAGACAAATGCATTAATTCAGCTATAACCACCGCTTAATATCCTGATAGAGTCACCAAGCTCAATTTAAGGTTTTTATTGCGTACTCAAAGTAATTACTATATTCTGAGATGTCAAAAGGTGGAGATTCATGTAGACATAACTAGCAAATGCCTGCTTTACAAAAACACACAACTGCACATTCCTAGGTGATTGTTTGTGGTTAAAAACACACATTAGCAGAGATATTAGCTTCCCTCTCTTGCAAAAAATGAACACATGGCTCAGCAATTACTGCTTTGTGAAACAGTGAGTGAACTTTTTCAAGAGCATCTGACAGCACGCAGTTGAATTCTTATCTCACTCCATCCACAGGTGATGTAGCTGGGGGAAGAAAGGAGAAGTTTTGGCAAAGGTGATTGGGGAAAACCAGTGCCTTCATAAAAAGTCCCATGGAGATTTTAAACAGACTGAAGCACAAGGAAGATCCAAAATATCAGTGTTAGTCAGTGTTTGAAATTATGTTTGGGACATTTTTAAAGCCTTTTCAAAAAGATTGCTATTTTTGAAAATGAAAAATGACAAAAAGAGCCCTGCTCACACAGAGGGACTTTCCATGTAATGGCTGCATGAACAGAGAGGTTTTGGGCCAGACAGGCAACAGGTATTTCCAACCTGATTTATGCCATGGGCTGTTTTATTTAATATGACTTTTAAATAAAGTTGTAGTGAAATGTTCATGTAGAAAATATGCACTTGTAAGATGCAGACTTCATAAACTACTAGCATATAGAAACTTAGGAGGAAGGAAATAGGCCAATAAGCCATTTTTCTTGAAGATGAATTTAAACAGTGGTTCATTAATTCTCTCCTTCAGCAGCGTTTGGTGAATTTAACAGGTATCAGAATATGTCCTGGCTATAAAGCCACAATGGAAGGACTGCCTGCTGGAGTTTTCTGTTGAATATTTTTAACTGTAAGGATATGAATTTCCATAAGCTCAGTTTATTGTAATAATCATCCCCAGACAGATGAAGGGCTGATGCTGCCTCCAGTATGCCTTTGCCACTGGCTCCAGTGGAAACTGGACCAGCCCTTAACAGACTTTGACACCGCCAGATTAATATAAGTGTGATGCTGTGCCTACAGAAGTAAAATTACTTTTAATTATGACTGTTTAAGTGTAAGCTTCCTATGGGGTAGCTTAGTGATACATCTCCTATACTGCTTTTGCATTGTACAAAAGTTACATCTTTGCTCTTGGCTGGGTTATTGAATAATATGTGTTTTTAGAATATAATTATGGTCATCTGTCTGTGAGAGTGTCTTACTGAGGCAATGCTCGGATGAAATGAAGTTAGAGAGGGACTATGAGGGTAGAAAATGCTTGTCTTCCCAGTGGCAAACCTAACTCATTTCTGATTGAGAGCTCCTGCCAACATCACCAACAAGAAAAAAGCCCATTTCCTGTTGAAGAGGAGATGGTGCCTCTTGGAAAGTCTACACAAGAAACAATATGCTCCTAAAGAGATGCTGCAAAACATCATATGGCACACATCTTTGCAAGGTATGCCTGATATCCTGTGTATAAGCTAGCTGCTTTAAGATCAAGATCATCACAGACCACAAGTGAAGGGTGGTGACAATCAGGAAGAAGGGGAGGAAGACTGATGGTGTAATTAAAAACTTATGTCTCTGATGCACCGTATGCCAGAGACAGAGAAATTGCAAAACATTTTTGTGGTAAGCATGATTCCAAAGCGGCCTTTAAGAAATGGGCTTTAAAGGAGTTGGTGTGAAGTTCTTCCATTAGACTTAAGGCATCTGTTCTCAACTAGATTTTTGTTTTGTTTTCTGCAAATACGTACCCACAACATTAACAGAATCTAAGAATCAGGATATTAACATCAAAAACACTTGTCATCAATCAAGGAGAACAACTGAGTGGTGCTATGAATAGATTAATAAGCTGGAACTATTTTTTTCCATTGCAAGAAAGCAGATGGAAATCTGCATAATAGTTTGAACTACAGCAAATTTAATTTACCTCCTGCTAGAAACATTTACTCAACTAATTCTGGGCACTTCTTTACTTAAAAACAACTTTTGAGAAATAAATATCAGTAAGTTTATCCAGCAAGGTTGGCCCATGCAAGGAATTCATATTCAGAGTCTACAGAAGTCTGTGAGACTCCTCACGTGAATGTAGATTATCCACCAAAGTTATCAGCCTGCCAGGCTACAGGCAAGCTGCTTGCCAGCTGCCTCCCCTCTCACTATCCTGACTGCCAGATAACAGATCACGTTGTGGGACTCTGGACTGTGGACTGTGTTGTGAAACTACAGCCTCCTGTTTATTCTGCTGCAGGGCAAGCTCATGCTTTGGTGAAGGGGTTGCCTAGGGTTTCATGCTGCCTCTGTTCTGCAGGATAGGTTTATTGGTTTGAAATTCTGCTCTTTCCTGTCAAGGGGAGTTTGTTTCAGTGACTGCCCAAGCAGGATAAGGAGAGCTCTGCACTTCCAACCCAGCAGTAGCAAGACAGAGTTATTCATGTTATGGCTTTGTACAGCCCTTAACTATAGTTTTTTTATGGGCCAAGCTTCCAGAAAACTCACTGACCTTTGAAGCATGCAGGAGAGTGGGTGACTTGAGACTTTATTTGCAGTTCATATTAACAGGCTGAACCTCCCTCCTTCATCACTGTGGACAGAAAAAAAAAAAAAAGCAGCACTGCAACGAGAAGGTGTTTTTGTCTCTTCTTTGTACTTAATTTATCAACCCATCAAGGCCAGACTCTCAAAAGCTACTGAATACGCACTCCCTTTCCCCTAGCTAAGGTACAAACAGCCGCCTCCAAAGAAAATGATGTTTCTAGAGAGCACAAGATGCAAAAGGTCAGACATAGGTAGTTTTGGGCAGAAGAACCAGGCAGAGTTAGCTGCAAACTGTGGAACATGCAGTCACTGCCCATGCAGCTGACAGTTGGTCATGTTGGTCATTTATCTAGGTTGACAATTTGGCATGCAGTAACCTGGTTATTACTGCGTCTTGAAGTTCTACGTGCAGCTTCTGATTATTAAAGCCTGGCAGTCCGCTCCAAGCTGGACAAAGTCACCCTGGAATGAGTTTTTAGGAAAGGTTTGAAGCGAGAAAGGCCCAGTGGTTTGTCAAGCTAGGATCAGGTTGATATTTCATGCAGTTGGTTCTGTGCTGGGACAAGGCTGGAGACGGGAAACAAAAAAGATGCTGATGCTCGCAATTCTGCACGGTATAGAGAGCTTGGGATGGGATGAACTGGAAAGTGTACAGGGCCCCCAAGGAGGACTCTTGCTGGTCAGGCTTGTGAGCAATGGCTTTGCTTTCCTCTTTCTCTCCACCCTGATTTCCTTTGGTGCAACTCAGGGTAAAATGAGGTACACAGAGACTGTTTGACAGCTAATGAATACTCATCTGCTACAGGTTGAGGGCTGCGCTCAGCAATGGAGGAAGTGTTCTTGCTGCTCAAGGACACTACTTCTACTGTTCCTAGTATTTTCCTGTTTGCTAGTAAATAATTTTGACTTTCTCATCTTTCTAGTCCATAATATTTGTGAATATTTTGCTTTCATTTTCTTGGAATTTTCTTTAGAAAATTAGAAATGATTTTTTTGTCTTTCTACCTTTTGCCTCCTTCTCCATTTTACTGCTGCTGGCACAAACTTTTCCCAGCTCCTACAAAACTCAGCCATCCCACAGCCTTCAAAATCCATGGTGAGCGGAAGCAGAGCAGGGCTGTCTACATTCCTGCAAGCCCAAGGCTTGGGAGACAGCATGGATATGTGCCAGCGCTAATAAATAGGGACCTATTAGTGACTGTGTAAAGCAGGAAAATTGCAGAACAAGATAAGGCTCACAGAATTCCCATAAGCTGATTTTGGATAAGGGTATTTACCAAAGGGGGAAAAAATAGGTTAGCCTTAAATGCATATCTCGCCCCCCAGCCATGTGCATGTTTGCGCAGGCGCTACGCCGTGTATGAAAGGCAGCCGGATCATGTGCTGAAGCGTATCTGTGACACACACTCGGTTCCATCGCACCCTGCCCAGTACAGAAGTTGCTTTGCCGTTTTGCGGCCATGCTACGGTTGGGGGTGGCTGTTCCCAGCTCTGTGGCCAGGCTGCACCACGCCTGCCAAACTAAACACCCCGTGTAACTCCGTTTGGGTCCAGCATGCACGAAATCCAGTGCAGTGGCCGGGACAAACCAAACAGAGCAGTTTTTCTTACAGGTCTAGTAACCACGAGGCCTTATTGCCTCATCCTGTGTCCTGCAGAGCAGAGATGAGGCCAGGCACCCTGATCTTTCAGACTTGCATTGCAGGAAGGCAGATCCGCAGATCCAAGGAAGCTGCTTCGCCCTCCTGGTCTGCATCTCCAGGTAGCTGAGTGCTGCTGGGGCAGGGCTGATCCTCCTGCATCAAAAAATGGTGGTACCTCAGGCAACATTTACATATCAGTGCTTTGCATTCCCTGAGCTTTATTGCCATGGCCACAGCAGGGAAGAGAGAACTGGCTGAAAATAATGTGACTTTTGTGGCAACTGATGTGCAGGATGGGGCAGAGAGCAGAGGAACTGCTTGTGATGGATGAGAAGAACATGAGGAACTGCAGAAACAGGGCAAACAAAAATCAGTCAAGATGGTTCAGATCATCCCACTGTGGGGAATAGGACAGTGCCCTCTCCAAGGCCCTTCCAGCCTTATCTCCTGCTACTGCAGTTCCGGTTTGTTGCAGGAAAGCAGTTCTTAGTGCCAGTCACATTGGGATTTCTCTCGTTTCCCATCTGTGTAGGACCGACCCCAAACATCATGCAGGGTGCAGCTACTGTTCACGGAGCAGCTGCAGGATGTAGGTGCAATGGTCTTAGCCTCATGCCCAGCCCCAGAAGTGCTGCTCAGCTTCATCCTCCAGCACAGGACTGTGGATCAGTCCTCAGGGCAGCAGCGTGTGGAGTGCTGGATCCAGCTGGCAGCAATGCTTTCTCCTTCCTGACCCCACCACTGCACTCCCTGTGCTTAGCTCTTGCTGTTCTAGTTTTTGCTGATCTAGACGTGTTAAAATTAATTTTTCTCTTGGTGCCTGACTCTAGGCAAGGTTATTAGGTAGCTGGGTCATTGCAGTATGTGACTGCCAGCTGCTGAAATCATATGCATTGGGCTGCAGGTTGGTAACCCTCTAAAGACCTCATTTGGAATGATGACTAATCAACATCAAAACTCCTGCAAGATTCATTTTAAAACCAAGGAATATTTGCTTCAAAAAGAACAAGAAAACTGCATTTCTGTGTTGTAAAATGATTGGCCTTCACATGGCAAGAGCCCAGCTCATTTCCCCTCCGGTCTGCATTCTGGAATCATTACCGCACTTATTTCCAGTCGTGCAGAGTCTTTTCCATATGCCTTCTCTTCAGCCAGTAGTCTGTATCTAATGTTTAATGTTTCCTGGGCAGGAGGAGATGAGGACAAACCAACAGCTCTACTGTGATGACAACCACCTTAGAAAACATAAAACCTCTCTCCAAAAGCACTTGCCAGGTCTGAGAGCAAGCCCAGTCCTGCAGACAGTATTTCAAAAACACCTCCGAGGAGGGTGCAGTCTGTGTGAGGAAAGCTCCTGTGTCCCCAAATATCTCTTTGGCCAGAGCAGAATTGTCCCTTGCCCTGGCTGAGGGGAAAGTCCTCAGAAATGAAGAAGCTGCATAAAGTTAAGAATTCATTTGGACAGGCAACCCTTTATGAATGGATAACAAAATATGTTTTACATGGGTATTCTCTTTCTCTGACATTGAAGAGCATTTGTGCCAATTAAGATGGGTGAGCAGAAACCTCGTCTTCTGCTCTCACGTAACTTCCATCACAGCAGCTTTTAACTGGACGTTGTCCTGGCATTTCACATTCCAGCAGCCTGCAGGTTTTGACCAACATGCCTTATAAAAAAAGTCATTTACTGGAAAAGGACAGTAAACAGCTCATAAAAAGTGTTTCTCCACATCAGCTCCAGAAAGGAATTCCTCCCAGAAGCACTTCTTACTCCCTTTGTTAGAGCTGATAGGGATGTGGGGGTTGGAAGGGTATTCATAGCTGCAATGTGGCTTAAAACAAGAAGAAAATAATACTCTTGTGGAAAAAAGGGTTCTCTAGTGGGCTGGGCACAGGCAGAATTAGAAAACAGGCTGTGTTGTCCTCAAACAAGGACACTCCACATCCTCCTTTTTCTGCAGCAGGCACTGAAGGTCTTTTAAGGATGGTAGATCATAGCAGTGAGAGGTCCTTAGCTCCTGCATGTGGAGGATACCTGAGATAACCAGGCCCTGGACACACTGACCTATACAGAAAGGGCAAACTGGTTCTCAGAAGGGCACTGTGGGCCCCTGCTCCCAGCCTCACTACGGCAAGGATATTCCCCAAAGCGTCTGCCGAGACGTTTTAGCACTCCAGAGCTTAAATGCTGGGTGTCTGCACCTCTTTTGTGTCCCTGCCCCAGCAGCCATTCCAATGGAAGAGCCCAGAGCTGCATTTCTTTAGACATCCAGCTTTTTTTGACAAGGAGTGGATGGTCCGACACATTTCTAAGGGCCACAGTTGCAGGAGAGGTGTCCATGGCTTAACCAGTGTGCAGCCCAGCAGCCTGCCTCCAGGCACCAAAGCTGGTTAGGGTGGTGTGTCCGTGGTCACAGCTCTCCAGATTTTGGCATCTCCTGTGCTCCAGATGGAGACAAAACACAGCACTATGAGCTACCAGCACCAAATGCCCCAGATGGAGCAGGAAGCTTCTCTAATGGACAGAGTAACATGTAACTGGCCCACAGAGATCTTATCTCATCTCATGTTTAAATTTAGCAGTGTGAAAAGTTTTGGTCTCTTCCTACACTTTTTGTTGCTGTTTTAGCATTATCTGTCCTCACTTCTCATATTTTCGGTGTTTCTGTTCAGACCAACTTCAACTGGTGTGAAAGCCGCGAATAAAAAGCACTTCTAGAAGTAGGGCAAGCAACATTTGGCCTTAGATTTGATTTTGCCCCAAATATTTCTATAATTGACTTAGTGTTGTGTTCACACATGTATCTCATAAGAAATATGAGAATGATACACTGCCAAAGGCATTAACCCATAAAACCATTTTTCAGCCACTAAATATCCCCTCCTGATCTGCGAAAAGAGGCTTTTCTCATCATTACGTGCTTATGGTCCACCAGATTGGCACTGGAAGAAAAAATTAGTAGTTTCTCTGTCACATAGCTGCTAAGTAGTTAATACTTGCTTTATCTTTTGAAACATACTTTCTGCAGTGGTGATGACTACAATACCATCTGATCAATTTGTCAGGCCACCTAGCCATGGAGGCAGCTTGGAAAATTTAGCCACTTTTACAGATTATTTCAAAGTCAGTAGCCCCTTGTCAGCTCCGGGGAGTGACAGGAAGTGTGTGAAGTCAGGTCAAACTCAGCGAGTCACTCACAAATCCTGGGGAACACAAATTCCAACAACAGATTCAAGTGCAACATTTTAAAGCAACGTCACTTGACACTTCTTTTTGAATGTGAGGTTAAATGTTTAAAGGCAGCTGCAAATGCTGAAAGTGTTCAAGTCAATACAAAATGAAGCATTTAGTTTCACTCCAGCTATAACTGATCCTCTTCCTGTTCTGTTTCACTGGCCAAACCCTTATTTTCTCATCCTGTAACTGGGGAAAAAGAACTCACTTCCCCACTATGGACCAGCCAAAGAGACGTGGGAGCTGGAAGATGCACTGTGTGTGTTACACACAGTAAATAAACTCTTTGCCCCGCAATGCAAATAAGTCTGTAATGGTTTTGCATCCCCAACTGGGAGGAAGGTTTTTCCGCATACATCCAGCTTTCTGGGGCATGCACAGCTCCTCAGGTTTAAATCTCAACTTGAGACCCCAGCATCTTCTTCTCATCATCTCCGAGTGAGGAAAACAGGATTCTTAAAGCTTCCCCTATCAAGTTCCACCCTAGTTAATGCCATCTAGATGCTAAATCCTTCAGACCTGTGAGTTGGATATTCTCCTTGGCACAACCCAGCTTTTTTGTTAAGGTTTGCAATGTCTTACACAATTTTTAAAATTTCCAACCCTACTCCACAGTGCCAACCCCTTGAAAACAATGCTCTGTGTGTCTATCTGCCACCTTTTGCTTGTTATTTGGAGTAATTAGTTGCTTTGGGTTAAAGACAATCATGCCCAGTGCCCATGTGCCACATAGCAGAGTGGGGTGCTGTTCCACACACGGGATTTCTCAGAGCTGTAATTACGGAGGCAGCAGTGATACTGGAGGGTGATGGTCTGGGAAAGGCCACAGCAATGCAAACCCATGTTTTCTACAGACAAGCCCTTGGGTGACACATAAGCAGTGATCCGAATGACCCTTAATGACAGCTTTACCCTCCGGACCCAGATTCACTGGGGGCTAACAGTCCCTCTGTCCCAAACTGCCCTTTGCAATTTGCCCTTGGCGTCACGTGCAGCCCTGCCTTATCGGTGTGGCAGCTGCCTTCACCCAGGAGGATGACTCAATTCCCAAGCAAGCCCTCCTCCTCAGCCGGGAACAGCAGAGAAGCAACCCAGAGAAAAAATCTGATCTTTATCAGCATGAATGAAAATAAAGACTTCTTGGAGGCCCCCCTTCCTCACGCTCCAGAGCTGCAGCCGTCGCCGGTAGCGCGGAGCATGCCAAGGTTGTGCTAACACATGGTGGGGGGATTAGGAACGCACAACTGCTAAAACAACAGCCTGTGTGGGTCAGGCCCAGGGGGCAGGCAGCTGCCTGCAGTGTGGGCAGCCAGCACGGCTTGTGGAATCAGGTGTTGTACGGGGGGCAGCTCCTGGCAGCACTCTTGCACAACCACGTGTGTGCAAAACTGATTTTCAGCCTCGTTACTATTATGGAAAGCATAATTTATTGAGTGGCACACATGCAAGAGTGTAGTATTTCCTCACTTGCTGCGTGGGCAGCATGATTCAGCCGAGGATGGTCCACACTCCTGCTTACACCTGCATCTGCCTTCTCTTCCCTTTTTCTTGTAAAATGCTCAGTGTGGAAGAAAACAGGCAGAGCAGGAAGTCACACGTAGTCAGTCCATGGCTTGTTTTAGCAGGGACCAGAGGCCTGCAGTTGTCTCTAAGAGATCAGAAATGCACATCTACCCAAAAGGGTCCCAGCTGCCAACAGATCACCCCCAAGTTCTCCTCTACTGCGTCTCTGGCCTTGAGAATGAAGTAGCTGATCGAAGCTGCTCTCTGCTTCCTCCGGCAGCCTGCTCCGAGTTCACAAGCTGCTGGGCAACACTCATTGTTTGAATTTTATTGTCTCTGCTATCTCTCGCTTGGCAGCATAGTTATCTGTAGCACATATAATATGCCAGCTTTCCCGTAAAGCTGCCTGTGTTTATGGTTTTGTCAATGAGAACTCTCTCCTATGACACTTCTGTACCCTGAGCAGGCATTGGCAGGAGGATCAGGGGTGGCAATATGCCATGCTGGGGGATCGGGAAGGAGAATTAGACAACCCACCAGTGCAGACGTTGAAACTTCCATGCATCAAACTGCTGGTCTGGATAAAGTGACTGTCCCTGAGGAGTTGGAGATAGGCTTTAAGTGTGTGATAAATACCATCCTAAAGTGAACAGTGTTGGGAATCTGTGAAGTGCAGAAAGCGAGGGAACCACAGGCCAAGGAATCTTATTGTGCTGTGATGCATCTCTGAAATGCTTGCCTAGATCAAAATCCTCTGAATCCTCACGTCTTGCTAATAAGGATGCTTTCAGCAGTGACAGCTGATCTACAGCGTGGCAAGGGATGGACCTCCACGCAGCCAGGCACTGTCAGTGCAGCAAGACAGCCACCCGCTTGGCTCGGGTAAGAGCTGGAGCTGCTCCCATGCTGCCTCTTCAGGTGGGAGGATGGGGCTGGGGATGCTTCCTCTGCTGCCCACCCCGCCAGCTTGACAGCAGAGGTTGCTCTGAGAGAGCAGAGGAATAGATATAAAGCTCATGGTGAAAGAGGACTGCGTCCCCCATCTGCCACAGGAGTACTCCCAGGAAAGGTATGAAGGTCCTTGGCCTCGGCTCTGCCCAAAGTAAGATGTGCAAGAGGTTCTGTTGAGGTCAGATTGGCTTTTCACAAATAAAACCTAAAATCCACCAAGGGAAAGTGTAGACATCCTTCTTTTCTCATAAGAGAAACCTTGATGCTGGCACCGAGGGGCACAGCAGGTTCCTGCAGCTCCGCGAGCCTGCGCTCCCACAGCCCTCGCCCTCAGGGCTCAGCGCGGCTGCCTCCGCCATCGCAGTGCTGAACGTGCATTTTCTCAGTTGGCAGAGAAGAAAATGCGCTGGAAAGCAGAGATGAAGGCTTCCAATCCAGAGAGCTCAAGGCAAATGAGAACACTGCAGGGAGGGACATGAAACGTACTACGAGGTATAACCACGGCACCAGTGTTACAGCTACCATCGAGCGGTACAGAAGCATTTGTCAGCTCAGAGGTCAAAACAAAAAGAGAACAAGTCTGGGATAGCAAGACAGAGAGAAGAAAAGTATTTAATCTTGAGCAATCAGAAGCACTTCGCTCCACCTGAACATTGCCGTGTTTCCTAACCCTATATTTAACTCCCTGTATACTTAAGGTCACTTGGAATGGAAAAAATGCATTTAAAAAACTTCCACTGGAAATTCAAATAGTTACAGAAGTCCTAAGGTGAAAGAAAGGGGAAAGTAGATGATGTTGAAACAAACATGTTTTTCAGCTGGGCCTGTTGTCGAAATCATGAGTAATTTCAGTTCTTTCCAAATGCCTTCGTGCATTCATTTCGTGGAGATGGGTGCACAACTCCTGGGCAGCAGTTCAGGGGCTATCCAGCAGAAGAGAATATCCTTAAAGCCTTTAAGAAGAAGGAGGCAGCTCAAGCCTGTACCTGTGCCCAAGTGCACACGGGGTGAAACACGTTCCTGACTGCACTGATTGCATATTTGTTATGAACTTATATTTAATCACCCGACTGCAATTAGCAGCCCTTGAGCCTTGGCATCTGGCTCAGACCCGATAAACCCCCTCTGGCTTGGTTTTTGGAGTATCCAGCGCTGGGGGCAGTGACAGGAAAACAGAGCTTCCTTGCCATGGAGCAAGACAGGCTCAGCAGCTCAGAGGCTGTTGGTACCAGGAGGAGCTGAGGGTGTTGCCAGTCAGGGGAGCTTGGGGTTTTTTAGCTTCTATGATTTTTAGGGCAGGAATGGTGCCAGACACACCTTTTGGGGTCAAATCTCCTCCAGAGTGTTTGTGTGGGACTTGTCTCTTTGCACTGGCAAAGTCAGGGCAGCTCAGCTCGAGGGCAGCAGTGCATCCAGGGGGCGAAGGGTGCGACGTACAGCACTTTCTCTGCCCAGACACCTCCCCGCCTGCAGACTTTGTAGCGGGTTCCCTGTACAGGAGCTTTTGGACCTCAGTGTATGGTACTTTGCCCCCTTTTTTTGAAACAGGATCTAGCTTTTCCAACAGCTAAAGCATGAAACAAACAACTGATTTAAAGGGGAATTTTGGTCATGAAGAGTTTTGGAGGACAGCTTTTTGATTCATGAGTTGATTACCCAGAGTACGGATAAGGAGAGCAAGCGTGGCCATGCAGAGGAGCTGGGCTCTGGCATGGCAGATCCTAGCACAACATCCTTCCTCTGTTTCCCTTCCCAGAAGGGAAGGCACACCTCTGCCAGCCGTGCATCCCACGGACCCTGGTGCCAGTGAGGAGCACTCAGGACAGACCCTGTCCTACCCTGTGATGGCAGTAGTGACAGTGCCTCATTTTTCAGATTTAGCATCTGCCCCCACAGCAAAGTTTCAGATGCATTACAAAAACGATGTCAGCATTAGCAAAGAGTGTCCCTCAGCTAGTGTGACAGTCTCCAGTTTGGATTTTACCTTGGACTGTACCCACTGCACAGCAGAGGAAGTCAAGCCTTCACAAAAGCCTTTGTAATGGCTTTTTATATCAGAGGCATTTCAATCCTGCTGTGATTTTAAGTTATCGTATGCTAAATGCCAGAAGTTCTTTGAAAAACTACCTTTCAGTTTCAGCAACACCTTTCAGTAGGAGGGAAAACTCCTGCCCATGGTACCAAAGTGGCAGAGAGGAGGAGTCACCTGCAGTAGTACCTGTCTCTTCCTCCCACCCTACACAGCGATCCGGGGAGCACAACCCACAGGCAGGCTCCCACAAGGTGGGGAGCTCCCACACTCCTATCCTGCTGCTGGAGAACCAGCCCCCAAAATCCATTACATGCACAAACCTGGGACACAACCCCGGCGCTGCCACCTGGTTTCCCCCTGTGCAGTCTCAGAAGTTTTTCCTGCCGTGCCCCCTCTACAGAAGGCACTACGCGGTGCCCATGGCTCCTATCATAAATAAGGTGCCTGATCCCCAAAATAACATGCATGTATCAGCTAAATAAGGATGCACTCGGTGCTGTTTAAGGTGGATTTTCCAGATATTGTAGGTTGGCTTTTTGGCCAGAAATACAGGTGAGCAATGCCCTGCCTAGCCCAGGACCAAAGCAGATGAGCTTCTTGCAGTCTTCACAGTGTTACACTCCTGATGCTGCCTGACAGTAGGTGAAGACAGCATGTTCAAGGGCTTTGTAGGCTGATGCTGTGATGCTGTTTGTACATTGGCCGCAGTACCAAGAACCTACACAGTCCCTACTGAGTATTGCCAGCAGCCAGCATCATCCCTGCAGCACATTCACCCTGGGCTGGGGGATGACAGCCGTTGAGCGTTGCCTTCTCTTTAACCCTGCAAAGGTCTCCCACAGCACTACAGGTAAATCTGGCAGCCAAGCAGCACTGCTCGGCCTGATGTTCTGCAGAAATGCCTCACAACTTCCAGGCTGCTGAGGCTGAAGGTATCCCAGCAGTCATGATGCTCTCACCCTTTTTCTTTCTTTTATTTACACTGTACTTACAGTTTCCATTTAAGTAATAATCCCCTGTTGCCTAGCATAGCCAGAAGAATCACACACGTGTCTGAGAAGCAAAGGCCTGATCCCTCCGCAGCATTTAGGATGTCAATGGCAGTAAATCAGTAGCGTTCTCCTAAAATGAGCTGCCAGAATAAGGACCGGGCGGCAGCCTGTTTCAGCTGTGTCTGTGATTCCTTTGTTATGATTCACCTTCCACAAATATCCAAATAAACAAGTTTGCTGGCAGGAACATTCTGGTGAGAGGCAAAAAACTGCAAAAAAAAGTCACTGAACTCTCACTTTGAATAAAGAAATCTCCTCCTGACACCTCAGTTGGTGAAGATGCCCTGGCTCGTGCGTCACGACCCTCTGTGCCGGAGGCAGGTGCCCGCACCATGCGCTTGGCACAGTTGCACAGTCAGACCAGGAATATTCACAGCGCTCTTTTGGCACGTCTCAAGGAAATGCATATTTTTCCACTGTGCTGTCTTTTTGAATCTTTATGCAGAAAAGTATCATTAAATGCTGTCCCAATATTCTCCTTGATTTTGCTGATCCTGGTATCTGGAAGTTGATGTTGTTACCAGGACTTCGCCACTGCAACAAGGATTTCTCCCTCATCAGACTTCCACAGCCCCTTTTATTTCTTAATAAATGCTATGTTGCTAAAAAATAGCTAATTTCCCAACTGTAGTGCCCAGTGTATCAGTAGATCTAGTGATTTCAGTAGATAAATGGATATTTAATATTGCTTTTACTTATGTAGACAAAATTCTAAGAATTTTTGTACATATATAAATAAAAATAATTATTTTTAGACATATTGAACATGTCTCTGCCAGCTGTCATGTTTTTAAGAAACAAATAATGATCATCTGAACTGGCAAAGAACTATTTTTGGAGAAGAAGGAAGTAAAGCACAAAAAATGTTCACGGATACATATGATTACAATGTATATATTTCCCTCTCTGTTCCAAGAAAGAGAGAAATGAAGAGTGTCATCAAGACAAGGTACAGAGTCCCTCCCCAGGATTTCAGCGTGTGCAGCCGTGCCAGGCTTCCAGTGAGACAGTAATGAAGCATAATGTGGGCTCTTTAGCCAGAGTGAAGGCACCACGGTGGCGTCTGCAAAAATCTAGTACAGTTGCATGAGATAGCAGCTTGCAAAATATTTGAGGTGCTGAAACATATCCAGAAGACAACTGCTTTGGACAGGCTGACAAATGAGCCTGTTATCCTCTGTCCTTCAGCAGATCCCATGCCATATATTAACTCCTGCCAGAAACAGCTCGGGGCTGATCCCCTGGGTGCAATGCTCTAATTTTTTTGGGTTACACATATGGGTCACACAGAAGTCCAAGGCTTGGAGCACGCCGAGCCTAAGGCACGCAGCTCGCTGCAGCACAGAGGTCTGCCAGCTCTGCAGCCATCTACAGCCATCGCACAGGAAAGTGGGTCCATGGAGGGGTGAAAAGACAGCAAAGAGAGAACTCTCTCCCAAATTCAGAGCTTCTAGATTGTCTCCTTTTTTTTTTTTCCTCTTAAGGAAGAACTCACTGAGCATTTCTGGGTGTGGGCATTTCTATGTTTGTGTTAATACATGGTTAAGTTGCCACTTAGTAGGTATTCCAGAAAAAGAAAAGAAACTACAGGCCAAGGTATTTTAAAATATACTTAGCTGTCTAAATCCTTTCACTAAATCTAAGCTTAAAACTAAAACTATTCCTTCCCATTTTCTCCAGACAGTGCACACTTTCAGGATACAGAAATAGCCCAGCATCCCTTTTCAATAGTTTATGAGTTGTCAATTGATGCTCACTGTGTCTGGTGTTTAGAAATCATCAGAGCAGCAGGATGTATGTACCAGGCCCAAGAAGTCTGTTTATATTTCATACACATAGTTATTTAGACCAGCTGTGCTTGTGAGATTTCTTCGTATTACTGCTATTGTGCAAAGAGACACTGAAATCCTGTATTTCAGAAGGCTGCTAAATGGCAGTGTTTGAAGTCTTGATGGTGGAGCAAAGCCTCCCTAATTCAGATTTCTGGAGCTTTTCCTGGACCCATGCGGATATTTCGGGAAGTCATTCAAAGGAGCAGTTTTTGGGAAGGGAGTAGGTTCACAGGAGGATCTTTTCCTCCCAAACCAGTCCAGGTCTTGAGTACTTTTGAAGAAAGCACAGTGTGTTGAGTTGTGTGCTGACTATTTTTGTACTATTTCATAAGATCTGTGCCCCGAGGACTGCCGTGAGAAGCTGATGCATCCGGGGAAGGGGTTGCAGGAGAACACACGCGTGCCTGGTCCCACCCAATGGGTAACCCAGTGTCCTTCCCTGCTGACACATGGCACAAAGAGATAACGTGCAGAAGTAACGACCACGAAAGAAGCTGGGGAAGGGGCAGGGGCAGATAAACATGCAGAGGCACTGGACAACACCATCCTTTCTCTAACAGAAGTTTGCATGGAAATGTGTTATTCCTTGCTGTTCACGTCCCTCTAGTTCATACGGTGTTGGCTTTGCTGCCTGCAAAAGGGCAGAAATGTACGATGAAAATATTACAATTAGCCGTCACAGACTAATGAAGAAATAATTACTAACTGGTTGTGGATCTGCTGTTGAGGCATGCAGCTCCACGCAGCCCGGCCTGTGGAGCTCAGCTGTGCTGCTGGCTGCCCTGAAGGGCAAATCCTGCTCTGGCTGCAGCTCCCTGGCCATGAGCCGTGCCTGCTGCACCGAAGAGCAAAGGAATTTGTCTCTTCAAAAGCTCTGGAAACGAGAAACTCATCTTGCACAGTAAGTCAAAATATTCTGGGAAATTCTTTTTTTCATGCTTTTTTTTAAAATTTATTAAAGTGGTCAGCATTTTTCAAAAATCAGAAATGTAATTGCAAGAGATGCTAAAAATGCCAGTCTGTTTTCCCTAAATCTTCAGATTTGCTCCAACACAATCATGTTCATTTGGCCAGACGTTTTTTGATAAAAATCCAGAATTTCCCTAATCCTGCAGATCTAGTGAATTTTGTTTGTTTAAACAGCAAATAATTTCTTTTGTTTTGTTCTTTGTTGGGCAAGGGAAAGATGAGCTGAGAGGCTTACTGTGCCTCTGTATCCTGTCTGCTAGAGGCAGCAAGCTGCAGATCACCTGCTGAAAGGGGGGACAGAGGGATGAAGGCAACTGACCCGTGAATGCTGTCACCATATTACACTGTTGCCTAAGAGCAGCTCTGCCTGCTGCATTCCTAAGACACCTAAATGGGGAGTAATGGTCTATTTCCACGCAGGTACGTCCAGGCATCTCCCCAGGTTGCTCCCTGGTGAGTAGATGTGGCAATGTCTGGGTGTAGCCCAGCGCAGAAAGCAGCTGTCTGGACCGGAGGAAAGATGCTCCCCAGGGCATTGCCTTTCCCATCCAGCACTCTGCAGCAGCCAGCACTGTTGCAAATAATAACCTCCAGGCAGGCAGGAACTTTCCAAGTAAGGCATAGTTTGCCTGGAAAAGCCCATAGGGTGTGAAAGGAAGCACATGGTTACAGCCCCCGGCCCAAGGATGAAGGCTCAGGGTCCAGGCATGGAGCCACACTTGGCGATGGAGTTATCACAGCCCTCCTGGGACTCACTTTGAAAAACCTTTTAAACCCAAAAGGCAAATAAGATCCTCGTTTTCATGCCTCTGTGAAATGATGGCAGGAGGTGAGCTCTCCTTCCTTGCTAAACATGTATATTTAGGAGACCAAACCCCATCCAGTCTGGGGCGGGAGCGCAAGCCAAGCTGTTCATGAAGAGATGTCCTGTGTCATTTGTGATGTGCTATGATTACGAGTTACTAAACTAAGCTCAGCTGAGTAACTAAACTAAGATCGACTGAATGTCCTCACTGCTGCTCCCCCCTTTCCTTCAGGGCAGATCTGCTGCCATGGGCAGGCAGCACAGCTTCTGCTGCTCCCCAGCTGCTCCTCACCTACCCCACGCTGTGTGCTGCCTCATGGCTTCCCCCCCCCCCTTTCTTTCTCCTCTTGCATTGCAGCACAGAAACATATGCAAATTAACGTTCCCCCAGCAGAGCTGTTTTCCTTTCTGAACACTTTTTGGGCAGGAATAGATGGGGTGCGTGTGAGAGACAGCAAGACAGGCTGATGTTATGGAAAGTCAGTGCTCTAACCCAGGAGGGGCAAAGGAAAACTTCTTTTGTTGTTTTTGGATTAGTTCACCCAGAGTTTCTCTTTGTTTTTCTGCCAGGACTGCTCTTAAATGTCTGACTGTACACTTTTCAGTGGTTATTGAAAGATCATTGCTTCCCACAGCTCAACATTTTTTCCACCCAGTTCGTAAGTGCTCAAGTGCCATGGCAGCTCTGACAAAGTGTGCTCAGCCTCCCGGCAGCCTGAGTGCCCGGCGCCCCGGGGCGGCTCATGGATGTGAGCCGGGGACCAACAGGAAGGAGAGCATCTCTGCAAAAAGCATCCTTTTCAGATTGATCCGCTCCTGAACCAGTGAAAGTTCAGAGGAGAAATCAGGAACAGCATTAGGTGCAAATGACCTTGAACCTGGTGCTAACCGTTGGGTGTGAGGGAGCTGCTTCCAGCTGGGAAATTGCCTTGGGGTTGATTGAAGGAAATAGCAGAGGTGGTGTTGGGAGCAGGGGAACACGATGTACTTGTCCTGCAGGCAGCCCTGGCACCCGTGGGACATCAGGTCTACAGGCAACATCACCGCAGTGAGATGGTGTCATCCTGCTCCCCACACTGACACGCAGCTGGGGGATGCGTTGGATGTCTGTTGGGATGTTGGAAGTCTGTCGGGGTGCTGCACTGTCCCTGGCGATTCCTGGTGTCTCTGCGCAGCAGCCTTGTCCTCAGGCTCAGGTTCGGCAAGTGGCTCAGGCCAGCAGCTTCTCCTGAACTGTGAGTTTGGGGCAGAAAGTTTTGATGCTCTGGGAAGAGTCTGCTTCACTGGGCTGTCCCAAAGGCAAACAGGGACAAGATATTTTGCAGGCATAGAGGGAATATGCTATCCTGCCATGGCTTTCTTCCTTAGCCAGTATAATAGATGCTGAATGCTCTCTTATTTGCTGTCACCCTCACAGGTCCCTTAATTTTAATGGTGACAGAGAAAGCAGAGGTCAAGCAACGAGCATGCCAGGTACGTAAATCCTGACCGAGAACAAGTGTGTCATTGCAATGTTTGAAATCTTACTCCAGCAGATCACCTTGACCCCCATCTGTCTGCAAGGGGCACCAGCAGTGTGGAAAGGCAGCTGAGGAAATAGGATGCTATGTGTGGAGGGAGCTGAGCAACCCAGTCCTCTGGGCTGGGTACCATGCCCTGTGTGGCAAGGTCAGGGATGGCCCCAGATGGGGTTGATGAGACACTGACTCTTGCGGGGCATGAGCCGGGATCTGCTGCCCAGCTCCTGGAGGCAGTTAAATTGACAGCCTCGTGCAGCACGCAAGGCTGATGTCCCTTTTCTTGCCCCTGAATGAAATTCTGTTTCAAAAGTGTTTTGTTATTGCTGGCTCTCACAGCAGACCCGGTGTTCAGTCACCAAATGAACTGGCCTCCTTTTGTTGCTCTTAAGTGCTTTCAATTCCTCTGCTCTGCGAGGAAAAAGACTGGCTCCTGTAAGAGAAGAAATACTTACGGTAAATTCAGAAGCATTTGGGGCATCCCGGCAGTGCACTAAAATGTTTAAGATGCATTTGAGGAAAGCTGCCCCTTGCTGAACTGCTTCACTGCACTCTGTTTAATGCAGTTTCTGTCTCCTTCCCTTGAATAATGTAATAACCACCGCTAGTCTTGGTCTCTGGTGTGTGAATAACAAACAGCAGCGATGGTCGGAGACCAGCTCTGGTGAGGAGCACAGTGCTTCCACACTCATCTCCGCAGGAAAGGAAGTCAGCAAACACTGCCAGCCCTCATAAAATAAAGAATTAACACACCCCACTGTGCATGCAGTGCATTACTCATTGGACAGACATATATGCATCCTCTGCCCAAAACAGTCAGCAGTCAATATTACCACCCAGCTGAGATTGCATGTGTTACAATGCACCATCAGCCATGAAAGGGGCTGCAGCATTCGGGAACGGGGCAGCAAGAAACACAGAAAAGGAGTTTCTGCCCTGGGGAAGGCAAACAGGGTTGCTCCAGCCATTGCCAGGTATCAGGATGAGAAACGGAGGAGAAGAGGTCTTCTCCCAAGTGACAGTTTGTTCCAGTGACCTCTGGAGCAAGGATCGTCTAGGCAAAATTAAGACACCCATATGGTTAGGTGGCCCATGGAGTTATAGGCGACAGTTAATTGCAGTGGTGGATTATAGAAGGAGACGGGAGCATGAGGGAGAAAGTATAAAAGCAAGGACCTGGGACTGCGGCAGGGCAGCCAAGAGAAGAAAGAGGTATTAATAAACATTTTTTCCACTGTGTTGCAAAGCAGGGTTTGAAAACAGTCATGGAGGAATTTTAAATGTTTTTATAACAACCTCTGATCTTATCAAGGGTATTTCCCCAGTGGATCTCACTTTTCCAACGAGGTTAATACCCCTTGTGTCCAAAGAACAGATAAGAAGACTGAGGCTCAGCTAGGAAAAACATCTAGCCATCATCTACGGAGAGAGCTCTGCCTGAACTCCTGTCCCACACCATGGTCTGCCCATTATCACACCCCCCATTGCAGAGGTGTACATAGCAAAATCCTCCTTCTCAATGCATGTGGTCCAAGGTGTGGTGAAAATAGCAGCATCTCTCAGTTACATAGCCCTGATGGTCCCTGCAGCCCAGCGACCGCTGCCCTCAACACCATGGGCCATGGCAGTGGAAGCACATTGCCACGAGGAAGGTGACAGTGCAGCACACTGAATACACGAAGACTGTTCGTTGCATCTTTTGAGACTGAGAGGTAACACACACACAGAAATGTCCCTTCTGACATAGCTGAAATGTCTCCTGAATTATCTGGTTATCTGAAATATTACAGCTCAAGAGACAGTTGAAAAGAGGGAAAATCCTGGAAGCTTTGCTGTAAAACCGCCTGCTTTCCACACCGCTTTCTTCACAGGCCAGGCATGCTGTCCTGCAGATGCCCAGCTAGTTTTGCTAATACTCATTTCCAAGTGGAGACAGCACCTTGACCAGCACTGGGTTGAAAACACGCAGCATCCCTGATGCTAAGGACAGCCCTGGCTGATTCAGCTGGTGGGCTGATAATGCTGCGTCCGGCTGATAATGTCACACAGGGCAGTAAGAAACCTGTTGTGATAATTCAATCCTCTTAATCACCAGCTGCTCCTAAATTTCTCTGGAGCATGTTTGAAATCAGCTAGTGTTTGCATAATCCTGCTGCTGGGCTGAAACTTGACAGCTGCAGAGAGGGCAGGTCTCCCCAGTTGCTGGTGTGCACAGCCATGTGTTCAGTGGTCACCCTTAGCCTCGGCGGCTTCGGGGGCGGATGCTGCTCAGCCCCTTGAGCAGCGTCAGCCAGCCCCACCAGCGCCTTTGGGCACCATCTCAACAGAATTGTGCAATAGCAGAAATGATGTATTTGTCCACGCTCCAGAATCCCAAGGAAGGAACAGTATGACACGGTGCCCTCTTTTATTTCTAGTTTCCTGCCAGAGTGCACAACTCTTAGGCTTTCAAAGGGTCTAAACTTACTCTGGTATTAATGTAGGAGAGAGGGGGAAGGCAGAGAAGTGCCCTACTTCTTGCTTTCATTTTCATCTTGGCTTGACAATACATTGCTGCCTCTAGCACATCTCCTTTCCCCTTCTCTTTTATTAGCAAATGCATTTTGAATGATTGAATTATTCATTGCAAACAATTTACCAGGCCACAGAAGGCCAGTGCTTCTCTGCCTGTGAGTTATCCATAAAGGAACTTGTCCTTTTTTATTGATGTATTTCCTGTTGGTAACTGTTCAGTAAGAAGCTTGTGCATACTTGGTGAGTTGTTTGTGAGCTGCTGTTCGCTTGGACTCGCCTGTCTCTGGGTAAGAGGTTTCTGGGAGAGAAGGAAAGGGAGCAGCCAGGCATGGAGCAAACATGGAGCAGTCTGACCCCATTTATACTGGAAGACATCTAATAACCATCGTCCCTTCTGTCTCACAAGTGCTCTGATTTGTCAGAGCGGCAGCCACCGTGAACATTACTGCTAGGAAAACTCTGCATGCATCAATGTTAGCCCAAATGGGACAAGACAAGGTGATGGACTTAGCTGAACACATCATCTCAAGTGAACATTTTGCAGCATTAAGTCAGGCCAATGGCTCATACAGAATCAATTTTGCAGCAGGAGAGATTTGAGTCGAATGAAGTCCCAAACCCTAGGCTCATTGGCAATATTCATAGTAGTTCTGTGTAGCCAGAACTAAGACCTGCCACAACTTTAGACAGTCTTAATCTGTTACCACATCCACTGGATTTTCTCCAAGTGTCATTTTTCTAGCAGTTCACTCATCTACATGACATTTTTTTATTTTTAAGATGAGATTCAGTGCAGGCTGTGCAAAATTTAACCACCTCATTGGGTCTGGAGGCTCTTCATAGTATAAAAGTACGAGTATTCATCTGCTGTAAAAGAGAAATACTTTGCTTGAGGCAATGAAGCAGCACCAGTTTAACCAGCGAAACACTTCCAGTATATACCACAACATCATCCAGCTATTTGTTTTATGGAGATGTTGTAAGTCTTGGTTGTTGGAATACAGTGTACTGTAAAGAGTATTCCTCACCAAGGAGGGTGCCATGGTCCAGGAGATAAAGACAATACAGCCTGCAGTGGCTGCTAGATCCACCTGTAGCGAAACATTTCCAGTATATACCACAACATCTTTTATGGAGATGTTGTAAGTCTTGGTTGTTGGAATACAGTGTACTGTAAAGAGTATTCCTCACCAAGGAGGGTGCCATGGTCCAGGAGATAAAGACAATACAGCCTGCAGTGGCTGCTAGATCCACCTGTACCATCAGAAACAACTACAAACCATCAAGGATGCTTCTGTGACTGATAGTCTGAGAACAAACTGTCACAGTGCTGGAAAAAAAGATGCATTATGACAAGCGCTCATTGCAATACGAGCTTTGTCTTGTTTTAGCTTAATGTAATGGAAGTGCTCCAGTTTTTCCTATTCTTATCACATTTTTGCAACCTCACTCTTTGTTACCTTGCAGAAGGACTCGAGTATCTTTGTATGCTTTCCTCCTTCCACAGAAAAATGATTGAGGGCAGAGAGAGGAGGGAGCTGCAAGGGATTGCTCACCACTGCCTGCATGCACTACAGGCAGGCTTGCTACCTTCCTAATTCTGCTATGCTGCTTAAGTCCTGCTGGACATCCTGTTTTCTTCACAAATTCAGGGTCAGGCTTTGGCATAAAGCTTTCATGGGCATATCTCATCTTGACACCTGCAAGTGGGGAAAAAATCATTGCTGTGTGACACCATTCTGCAGCAAGATAAATGTGAGCTTAGAATTTGCCGTTGCTCACAGCTCTGCCCATAGCTGCACGCTCCCAGGTTCCTGCCTCCACACCAACTTTGAAGAAAAATCTCCTCTTCTCATTTACTCCATGAACAAGCCTGACCAGGGTTGAAATTAGGCTACTGAATGCCTGAAGTTCTGTCTCCATGACCTCAAGAGTGCAAAGGAAGAAGTGCTATCATATTGGAATTTACCCTAAAAACAAACTGCAGCATCCTCAGATATGGAGAATTACTGCAGAAAAAGCTATAGGGAAGGTACCATACTGCCATTGCAGGTAATTTCTATGGATTTTTGTTAAAAGATTAAATAAAATGAGAATTAAAAGTGATGGAAGATCAGTATTAGCTAATCCTGCAGATGTATAGTCATCTTCTCTCTAATGAGCTGAAAAGCTTTAAAATATGCTGTGAAGAGGCTAAGTGTTTGGGGTTTTTTTTTGGTGTTGGGGTTTTTTTTTTTGGCTCAGTGGAGACTTTTTTCTGAAAATTTATCAACCTCTTGACTAGTTTCATTTTCCCTCAAGAACATGGACTGTTGGAAATTAGCAGAACTCTCTCCTCACCCATTTACTCTCTTCATCTGCCTCTACTAGGCAGCAATGCAAAAAAATCAATACAAGGAGACTAACAAAAGTACTCCATCAGCATTTCTAATTCCTGCAATCCAGGAATGAGCTAACAGAGGGCATCGAGTTGTGGGCCCCATTCAGCTTGGGGCAGTCACGCGCTGACCAGTGCCATCAGTACCAATGGGCTGAGACTGGAACAGCCGAGCTCCCCCCCTCACCGATGTTTCGTGGCTGCCCGACCAGGAATGGAGAACAGGTTATCAGTAACACAGACAAATGACAGAGGAGCCAGCAAACGGCGCTCAAGGCAGGTGATTTGTTAGACCTGGGTACATTTCCTTGTTCTGGAATATTTCCTTGGGTAAATGGGCCAAAAAAAGAGAAAGCCAAATTGTTGACTGCTGGTGTCTCGCTCTGGTTTGAGGGCACGGTGCTTTCCAGCCACCCTTGCAAGATGTGGCGGCCGCTGTCTAGACTGCTGCAAAACCAGACCTTGTGCTGGCTCAGTCTGATGCCTCATTGCCAGCCTCAGGTCCTGCTTTAAAATGCTTCTCTTTTTCAGTGGAAACTCCTTAGAAAACAAAATCGCTCCCTCTAGGCACACAAGCGACCCAGATCATGCTCAGACAGCTTTTCTCACACCACTTAATTCACGGTAACTTGAACTTGAGATATATGCAGGATCCTCACTTGTGCATATGAAGCAGCAGTTTGCTCTACAAAGCGGAGTGGAAGGGGGAAAAACAGGAAAACTAAACCCAACACCTCCCATTCTGATGTAAATATATTCCAGGATGCTCAATGCTTGGAAGAGGTTCAAGGGAGAGCCACAAAAATTACTTGCAATCTAGAAACATACCTTCAGCATGAAAGCATGGAGCTCAGCAGTCTATCCAGGAGAAGAAAGGAGGGTGACTCGTTCAGAGTATGCCTACATGAGGATGCGTTTTCAAGAACAAGCATTTTTAAAATTGACCTAAAATGGGAAAATTGAAATTAAGATGCAAATAGTAATGAATCTAGGTAATTAAGACAATTCAGAAAGAAGGTCTATTTTTCCATTGCAATAATAGCAAGAAAAGAGCGTCTGTTGGCCTTTTACAAAATATTCTGCAGCACAATCAGCAGTGACAGCCTGGATGCAGGAACTGCTCAGTGAGGATATGTGGACCACATTCATATCTTCCATGGAATGTCATCCTGTATCCTTTCTTTTTGCTTGATATGTCTCCATGTGTAGCATTCCCAGGTGCAAGTGATGCCATATATTTGACTCAGGGAATTCTTATCCATTCAACATCCCCCTTTTAATAACAATAAGACTTACTTAATTCATTATTATTAACATTAATGAGACTTTTCTTCACATGCCACAAAGAGCAAGGGAGAATTCCTGAGCTGATCTGGATTCTGCAGCACCGATGACAGATTTTTCTCTAAATACGCTGAGCAAGGACTTTGCAGGAGCTCCATCATCACAGACAGGTTGATGGTATGAGCTTGTGCAGGTAGTAACTACACCTGTGTAAAATGTGCCAAGTCTGAGAGTAGGAACAACTCATTGTGTTCATCAGACTCTGGGTTGCCCCATTTGGGGTTGGAGCCAGTCCTACAAGACTAGAGAGAGTGATTATTACAGCAACCTTTCCAAGATGGTTGTATTAGCTGAATTTTTTCTGCAAATTCACCGTACCTAGAACCTGGAGGCCAAAAACCGTGTGATAGTGACACAGCCATTCTGGGATGAAATTATACAAGGAGAAGGAGAATTGTTCCATCCTATTGCAAAATGATGCAGCAACTCCAGTAATGTTGAACTGTGCTTTTGCCATACAACTCTGAGCTGCGTTTCCAACCCACATTCTCTGGAGAATGTCTCTGCTAAAACATACTAGTTTGTAGCGACATTCTTTCCTGGATCTGCTCTGTCTTGACAAAGATACAGCACAGGCCAGGAACGAATCAGCTGAGATGAACACTTGGTGGCTATCATGTATCTCGCTAGTACGATGCTTCTCTGTTGGATCCAGCTCTTTAAAACTGGGTTTTATATTGACTTCATGCAGTAACTATGGGACCTTCTGAAGAAGCGTGTGGGATGATGGTGCTACAGAGAAAACAAGAAAGCAATCTGGCTGGTCTTGGAGCCAGCTCTGGCCTCGCTGTGGCATTCAAGGGACCAGGAGTGGGTGGCCAGGGGACACTGCCTCACTTTAGCCCAACACCCACAGAAGGGCAGAGGAGCCCATGGAGCACCTGGGCTGGGATGTTATCCCTCCTCCCCACTCGGCGATATCCACAAGCAGAGCTGTCGGGTCTGTGCCAGGCAGTGTTAGGGATGATCCCATGTGCTCTGCTACCTGAAGGGGGCTCATCTCACTGGTCTGGATGCGGCTCAGGGTATAGTCAGCTGCACATCACAGCCATGGGCATCCCTGACACCCATCACCCAGAGCCTCAGGCCCAGGATAAGGATATAGTCAGCTGCACATCACAGCCATGGGCATCCCTGACACCCATCACCCAGAGCCTCAGGCCCAGGAGGCCTTCCCATCACTAATCTTCCTCCACAGCATCAGCTTTTCCTCTGGGACTTGCCATCCCAAATGATGGTGATGTGGCAGTCCAGGTTCCGAGTACCAGGAATGGCACTGGCCTCTTGCAATCCAGCTTGTTTCCACTGCTCGGTCTGATCCCTGCAGTACCTTCCCAGAGCACTGCAAATATACAGTAGCATTTTATCACTTACGGTCTTGGTATGTGCAATGGCAAAGGCACAGACTGTATTAGTTATGCATTACACAGATCTGCACTAACCAAATTACAGTGTTTAAACACAGAACTAGCTGGTCACTGGACTAAAGGGTCTCCACTGTGAGAAAGAAGGTTCAGATATAAAAACATGTTTTGATTTTAAAATATAATGTTCTCAGTTTTCAGTTTGTTGCAACATCATTTGGTTCTTTTTCACTCTTTTTAAAAAGGAAAAGGACACCAAGATGCAAATAACATTTCCTGATATGGAAAGCATAAAATAGTCCTAACACACTTTCCAAGGTCAACTCAGAAAAGGAAGCTGCTTCCAGACTACAGCTACAAAAATTAACAAGCCAAAAGTTAAAATCCTCTTCTATAGTTAGTCTGTTTATAAAAAAACAAAAAAGACTAAGAATCTTGGTCCTCTCTCCACCCCAGAAACATCCTGTCTGACCTCTGAGAGATTCTGGGTCTTTTATACCCTTAAAACTTGAGCAAGTGTCTAAATATAGACTCAGGAGCCGATGTTTGAACCTGTTATGAAAAAAACCCTTGAAGTCTGTCATTTCAAGCAGTGAGACAGCAGAACAGTAATCTATGGTTTTCATGTCTTCACATAAACGAAGTTTGAATCTATTCTCTCTCCTCTTTGTTTGCTGTGCAAACTGCTTCCCCATAAAAAGAAATGAGCTGCGCGATGCAAATGACACTTTACCCAAAGCAGCGGGTGAGGAGTTCACCTGGGAAGGTGGTGAGCACACTGCAGTGCTCACTGACCTCCCAGCAGACTCAAACCAAACAGGCCAAAGTGCTGAGCACGGCAACGCAGCCCTGACGTGATTCAGGAGCAAGCTGTGTACGTTCAAGGATCAGCAGCCAGGCAAAGCACCAGAATGAGTTTGAACTTGGGTTTGCTGAGAGCTAAGAGCTCATACAGCTACTTGCTGTAACTCAACAGATCTGCAGTATCTCAAGAAGCTACGAGGTGTGTCCAAGTATTCACGTTTGCGATGGATGAATAAAGGACATGTGCCCATAAACACTTGCAGCTCCCCAGAGGGGAGTCCACCTTTCTCAGGATGGGTCAAACAGACTGGTTATTTTCCCAGTGTTGCTTAGAGCAGCCCTAAGGACAGGCTCCAAACCCAATCAGCTGCTTCTCCATAGCTCTCATCTGCAGAGATGCCCATGAAGGCACCCAGCAGCTGCTCTGGAGGAAGAAGGGGCAGGTATCTCCATGTGGCTGGGCCTGGTGTATCCTACACCTGCAAATCAGAGCATTATCCCATCTGTTTTCTGTGTGACAGCGTCAGACAAAATCAACAGTGCTCAGAGGGTCTCTGTGGGTCTTCCACTGACAACAAGGTAGAGACATTAAGAGGCAGGACAACACACCATGCAGGGACGCATTAAAAATAACAAAAAACCCCACAAAAGCACAAGTGTGACTTCTTTTTGTATTTTTGCTATCCTGTGATCATCCTGAAATAGTATGCATGATTCAGAAACAAGCCCAAAGCCACAGTCACTCTGCTGACACCTCCCTACCAACCTGCTCACAGCAGCCATGAGACCCTGCTGCCCAGAGGCTGTTGTTCAACTGTCCTGGCCCCAAATTTAGAGAGTCCTGGGCAGTACCTGCTGTAATGAATATGATCCAGACTAAGCGCATAGGACATAAATAATCTAAAGGCAAGTTATACTCATAGCCTAATCCAGTTACGGCTTTAATTTTCACATTGTCTCTGTGACAGCAGCAGTTTTATCTCCTGTATAGGGCTGAACCACTCCCCGATGCCATTTGCAAGCCAGGAGAGGTGCTTTACATCAGAGCCGAGAGAACAGAGACCTGCAGAAGCATTCATAGAATCATAGAATGG
>NW_010226903.1:0-295 GCF_000690775.1 Eurypyga helias
GATGAGGTGATCCAGTTTGCCCGGCACCACCCTCTGATGTACAACCCGGTGCTGCCCCACGGCCAGCGCCCCCTCTTCCTGCAAGCCGCCATGCCCTACACCTTCACCCGCATCGCCGTGGACCGCGTCACCGCCGCTGATGGCCATTACGACGTCCTCTTCATCGGCACAGGCACGTGGTGACCCCGGCGCTGGGGGAAGATCTGGGGGATGCCGGGGCTGGGAACCCTGGCTTCACCCCTCCCTGCCTGCAGACGCGGGCACTGTGCTGAAGGTGGTCTCAGTGCCCAAGGAG
>NW_010226904.1:0-3455 GCF_000690775.1 Eurypyga helias
GCTGAAGCGCAGGGGCAAGCACGGCCCCTGGAAAGCGTTACGGGGTGCCCCTGGCCGTTATCTGGTGACCAGGGCGCGCACCCCGCGGGGTAGAAGGGCTGAGCACCCGTCCGTGTCAAGCAGGAATTTCTGTGGTTTTTTTTAATGTGATTTCAGGTGTTTCTAAAGGGAAAACCAAAAGCCAGGAAGGAAGCTAGGAGGCTGTGAGCCGGCAGAGGCCATGCTGCGAGCGCGGGAGCTTTGGCTGTATTACTCAAAGATTCCGGGACTCATTTCGCTCTGTTAAAGCCGCTAAAACAACAGCACAACTTTTTGGCTGCGGGGACGTGTTTCTGAAGCAGCGCAGGGGCACTGGCTTCCAGAGCCTGCTGTCATGTGCTGGAACCGGACAAACGCAGGAAGCGCCCTCTACCCAGCCAGGTTACGGCTGGACTGACGCCTCGTGCTGAACAAGAGGAGAACGGGCACCGCCGCGCACGAAGGACGCGCGAGCGTGGTAAACGAGGCGCTAGGACTTGCGTCTGGAGCAGGAAGGGTTAACGGGCGCTGCAGGGAGCACAAGTGCTGTTTGAGGTCAGGTTACTGCATCCTGGGTAACCAGATGTTCGCTGCTGTCCTTATTAAAATGCGCTGTTTAATTTTAAACAAATGTCTTAAATTAGCTTAATGGTAACGCTCTAGGGGAAATGAGTTTCTAAAGTCATTTTTCAGGCTCTGGACAAAACAAATGCCAGCCTGTATTTTTGGAAAGGATGAGAGATTTCAAGTGCCCTCAATATTTAATATCTAAAATTAGATGTCATAGGAATGACATGGAACAGTTACTTGGTGAAAATACGGTTCATTGAAAAAGGATTGGATTGCACATAAAAATTATCCAGCTCCTTTAGAAAACTGAGATTACTAAAAAGAAAAAATTAGAACTCCTGGTTTTATCTTACAGTCCTTAGATTGGTGACCATCCATCGTTTTGTTACAGCAGATCCTTTACCTAAATTCTACGTGCAATGAGGACTGTGGGAGACCAAGCCTCTCCTTGGGCTCCGTGGGGCGGAACGGAAGGTGCCTGTGGCCGAGGAACACTGGGCTGGGCAAGGAGACGCAGGAGACGGCCGCTTCGGCTGTACAGACCCGCTCTCCCGGCGGGTTTCAGCAACGCGGCTTGGACCCAGCAGGCAGAGGAGGGTGGCAGCGAAATGAATTCCGGAGTGATGAAATCACTTTGGACAACTTAATGAAAGAACCCGCGCAGACCCCGGTGAGCCATTAAAGGATTGATTTCCGCATGGAAGCGCCCATCTCCTCTGACAAGCCTTCGACAAAGCTACTCCTCCGTTTTCCCGCGGAACGGCTCTTGACCAGAAGATTAAGAAGACGGAACAGGTTATGAGCCCAGCAAACAGGAGGAAATACGTTGGCAAAGATGGCTGAAGCGCTCGCCCGCTCATTAAACATAAAGGGGGCGTTTGCAGGCGGTGGGATGGCACAACGCTCAGGCTACGCCGATGGCAAATGACTTGCAGAAGGAGCACAAATACTTTTAACTCTTCCAGTATATTATTTCACAGCTCCGGACACCGCCTTCAAGTCCTGGTATGTCGAGTAGGTTAACAGCAAAACATCAAAACTCCTTTCCCTGAGATCCCCAGATTACCTTTTGCTAATTCGGAGCTCGGAGTTCTGCCAGGACTTGAGGCCACAGCACTCAGCAGTGACCACCGGTGGCATCCCCAGGGCTCTCAACCAGACCTTGGCTACCAAAGCCATCGGGACGTGCAGGAGCGCGGCAAGGCCCGGCATCCCTGGCAACGGTTTCGGAACCGCTGAAAGAATGCATTCGTATCCTGACCGTACGATACACAAGCAAACACGGCCATGGTCAAACTGCAGGCCCTTCCCTCGCTGCTCTTGGTTTTGTTCCTGCCTTCTGAAGTCTGAAATGCTCTAAAACTTCTGAAATCAGCTGTAATGAGCCCAAAGAGAGAAGTTTGACTTTTGTTTTCTTTAAATTCTTAGAGCTGCTTATCTAAATCCTTTCCCAGTTCTGCCCAACTGCACCATTTCCCTCTGGACACACCGTGCCGTCCGTCCATCCCTGCGGTGCTCTGGAGACCAGAGAAGCTGGTCCAGAGCGTTCCGACCCAACGGCCGGCGTTTGTGCCGGCTCCAGGAGACGAAGGTCCCCTCCCCTCCCCTGAGCCCTTTGCGGGGGGTCGGCTCACGCAAGGCAGCAGGGCTGAGGGCGGCGCCCAGACTGGCACGTGTATGCTCTGGGGCTAATTAAAACGCAACCCTAATCCAGGCGCTCCTGTCCCACGCCCCGCGGGCTCTGGCTGGGTCTGTCACCTGCTCCCAAACCATCTCCTGTGCTGAAGGAACCGTGCCAGGAAGAAGGAACCATGCCAAGAAGGGAACTAGCGCAGCACAGGGCCACCGCTTTTGTCCCGCTCCTCTGGATGCTGGTTAATTCTGGTGGCAGAATTAGCTGCAGATAAAATGCATGTGATTGGATTAATTAACAGCACGCTTCAAGGCCCTGAAATACAGAAGGAGCCGGGGGTAAGCGCGCAATGCAGACTTCGCCTGTGACAGGACCAGCGCTGTTGCTGGGGCGGTATCTGGACCTGAGCGAGGTGCACCGTGCGCAAAGAGCTGTAGGGTAAGAGACCGGGCTTTGGAGGGGGGAGATAAACGCAGGAATTAGGGCTGCAGGACAACAAAAGGGTTATTCTTAAACATAAAATCACCTGAGTGAAGTTGCTTGAAAGGTGATTATACCTGAAATTGCTCGTGGGGTCTGGTACTTTATAAGGGCTTACAAGACTCACTGAATATTTATGGACCTGGAACGTAAGACCAGACGAAACATGAACCATAAATTCAATTGCAATTCCTCGGCAGCTGTTGCAGCAGCCCTTCAGCCTTCTCGGACAGAGTGCGCCTGGCAGAGCACAGGCCCAGGCAGGAAACTGGCCAAGCTGAGTGCCCTTGGCCGAGGAGCACGGGCTCCTGGGGGCTGGGAGCCAGGCCCCAGGGTGAGCTCACCACTGGTTTTGCTGCTGTCTGGGTTTTTTTCCTTAATGCGTATCTTGCAGAGGGGTTGTTTGTGCTTCTGGTATGGTTATCACATGCAAATGAGCATGCTGCCTCCCAGATGCAGATTCCATGTTTACAGATTAAAAACAGCCTGAAAAATCCTATGCTAATTACATTCCGAGGGCGTACCAAAATTTCTCAGTCAACTGTTTTTTGTTTTGCTGGAAATAGCACAAATTCCAGATCAATTTAGTGCCTTAAACTAAAGGCCTCACCTGCTCCCTGGGCACGGAGATGGCCAAGTCAATGGGGCTCCCCTGGCGACAGCAGGGAAAACCCTGCCTCAGCGGCTGGTTTGGAAACCCTTCGGCAGCGGAGGCTGGCTGGCGGCTGGTCCTGCTTTAACCCCGGCCGGCAGT
>NW_010226905.1:0-2669 GCF_000690775.1 Eurypyga helias
CTCGGGACGGTCTGGGATGCCGCTGTGCCCGGGGGATGCTTGGGATGGTCCGGGACGCTGTGGAGTGCTCCCGGATCCTCCTACACGTTCTGGGATGCTCTGGGTTGCTCTGGGATACTCCCTGATGCTCTAGGATTCTGCCGTGCCCAGGGCTCACCGCCCCTGGCAGGGACGGACCCCGTGGCCCTTGGCTGCTCTTCCCATGGCCTTGGCTTTCTTCTTGCCTGTTGCTTGCCCTTTCCTAGGGCCCGATTCCCTTTCTAATTTGGGCTGCCGAGGAAAGGAGAGGTTCAGCCTCTCCTCGGATGTGCTTGAGCAGGTGAGTCGCAGACGGGACTTACCAGCATTAATCTGTGTCACAGTAAAGGTCAGGAAACCCGTTATGAAACCATCTCTCTCCCTGGTGTTTTTGCACGTTATCCCTGGCACATGTAAGCTTTGATGGGAATAGTTCTCTTAATTCCCAAAGTTTTTATTTTTCACAGTGCAGTGACAGAGTAATTTACCTTTTTAGTGATGTATAGGCACACTTTAAACAGAGGGAAACATGATGGATAGGGTGGCTTAAACGACAACGACAGAAAAATGTTGGAGCAGGGGCAGGAGCAGAGAAGGAAAATGAAAACCCACAAAAGATCCATTTCTGAGCTAGAAATGGAAGCGCTGGCTTGCTGCGCCATGCCCAGAAAAGCTGCACAGCCAGAAATAGATGTTCTCCTGCCTCAAGAAAGAGCCAGGAATGGAAACTCCAGGTGCACACCCTCCTCTGACCCGCGGCACTGCAGCTCCCGACCTGACCGAGGTGGCTGTGCGCTACCTGCTCCGCAGCGTGCATTTTCCGCACCCTTCCCGGGGACTGAGGCGTGGGAACAGCACGGTGTGTTTCTGGGACACGAGACCAGGCAGAGGCACTGCCGCCAGCCAGACAGGAGGAAGTTAATCCCGGTATAAAATACCTGCATCTGTCTGGATGCAGAGATGTTATCCCTGGATGCAGCTGGTTTCCTGTGAGGATCAGCGTAAGCATGAGCAAGGTTTTGCATCTTTTTGCAGCCTCTGCGACTCCAAGGCTCTTCCAGCTCCAAAATGTTCACGGCTCCGTCTGTTTGATCCAAAATGAACACTGCAGCTCTTCTTCCCTGGAAAGCCAAAGCAGTGCGCGAGCTGTGGGTGGTTTCTAGGTCATCCAGCGCTGCTGGTGCCAGAGATGCTGTGCTGTCTGTGCCTGGCTCTCCCTCCTGGAGCAACTAGGATGGCCCTTGGCCAGAGCCACCCGTACTGACAATCCGCAGGGAAAGGGCTGCAGGAGCCCACACAATCCCTTCTTGGAGTATCTGCCGCCATGGGCTTGCAGAGCTGATAGAGGATGTTCAAACATAACCCACAGTTTGTTTGAAAAGAGGCAAAGCCAGGAAAAATCGTTGCTAAGCGAGGCTGGGTGCTGGGCATTGGAGCGTCCTGGGGCTGGAGACCACCATGCTGCCACATGGACCTCTCCTCCTGCGCCCACACATCGGCCCTTCGGACCCCAGTGGGGACCGGCTGGGTGCTTGGGCAGGGTGGTGCTATGCTGTACATCCGTAGGCTGTACATCCATGGGCTGTACATCCATGGGCTGTACATCCATGGGCTGTACATCCATGGGCTGTACATCCATGGGCTGTACATCCATGGGCTGTACATCCATGGGCTGTACATCCATGGGCTGTACATCCATGGGCTGTACATCCATGGGCTGTACATCCATGGGCTGTACATCCATGGGCTGTACATCCATGGGCTGTACATCCGTAGGCTGTACATCCATGGGCTGTACATCCTCTCGGACCCACTGGGTTGGTGCAGCGCTGGAGACTGCAAAGCCCTGGGCCAGGGCGGGAGGTGATGGTCCAGCTGCTGCGTGGGCAGGCTGCAGCTCACCGTGCGGGTAGAAACTGCTGGCAGGTCTTTTTTTGAACAGGTCAGCATCCTCTCTGCTCTGCAGAAATGTGTCTGCTGACTGTGCCAAGCAATATTTGGCAGCCAGAGCCACCGGTGTGACTGACAAAGTCAGGTTATCTCCTCAGCATTTGATTTGCAGCTAGTGTTGCTGCCAAGCTGGGTTGGGTGCCAAGCTGGAAAATGCCACTCGAGGCATTTTCTTAATTGCTCATCGTAAACGCCCTCCAAGTGGAAGCAGGCTCTGCTCTTGCCCTGCTCTGGTATCTTCCTGCCCCAGGGCCCTGAAGGTCAGGAGTGGTACCAGTGTGGTTCAGGCCTGCTGATCCCATTCCTGCCAGCTGCTCTCCATCCTCTGGGTGGTGGGTGGGAGTGGGGGGGGTCCTCGATGGGTGCACTCTGTGTGTGCAGCCATCTCAGTGGAAAGATGCTGCTGATTTCCTCTGCTCATGAACCCCCATTCCTTTGTCCAAAATGGGGGGGGATATAGAAGTCGGTCTGCACATTATTCTTCGCCTGGTGCAGCCCCTGCCCCCCCGCAGCAGCCGCTCCTTCTGCTGGTACCCACGCCAGCGGCCACTCCTGCATCCGGCGTGCTCCTGTTTCCTGCACCGGCAGAACCCAGAGCCGTTCTGAACCGCAGCGATTCCATCGCTGTTGACAGTCTTCTGGTTCAGTGGGGATGTGGGTAGCGACTGGGGGGAGTGGGGAGAGGGAGGAGGAGTCCAGGA
>NW_010226905.1:2776-3724 GCF_000690775.1 Eurypyga helias
TCTTCTACAGATATCAGCTCTGCCACTTTGGCTGGCGGGAAGTAGGCTGCTCGTTGCTGCTCGCAGCAGACGCAGGCAGCAGGATGTTGAACTTCTGCTTTTGCTGCAGCCTTGTGGGTTTTGGCTGAGCTTTGACAAGTGTCGCTTAGTCCCCTCTTGCTCGGTGTCATCTATGCAGCAGCAGGGAAGTTTGCAGGGCTCCTCACCCTCCTGGACCCCGGGGGTGTGGAGGGCAGCCCTGTGGGGTCCGTATGCGTGTGCTGGTGCCCTGCAGTGGGAAGTTTGGGGGGAGTTTGGAAGCACTGTGGGAGGGGTAAGGGTTTTTCTTCAGCTGAGGCCAGGCAGTAAAAGTGGGCAGCAATGACACATATATTTAATAAGGACACCAACAGATGGAAGCTTGGAAGACAGGATTCCTGTAGGGAGGTTATCTGAGCTGCTCCGCAGCGAGGAATGAGCCCTTTGAAGCATCGGATAGAGGCTGGTGTTGGAGGTGGCCAGACCAGATGGACGGGTTTGGCCTGACCTGGAGGCCTCTCTGCCCCTGCGGAGGCATTCCTCGCTCCGAGCTGGCTGATGATTCACAGGAAAGCATCGGGCTGTGGTCTCGGCCTGCCACGCAAGCACTTTGTGTGCGTACTGAGGGCCAACGGGGCTGCTTCGCAATGGGCCAGGCTGGTTTTGCGGCGGGACAGTTGTCTGCCCTTGCCCAGGTCATCCCTGGGACCTGCCGCGGGCAGCGGGGAGAGCTAGTCCGGCGCTCGGGGTGCTGCGGGCTCTGCAGCAGCTGCTGCCCAGAGCCGTAACGCCGCTGCTTTTCAGGGATTTGCTGCCCAAGCGCTGGACGGCCCCTGTATCCTGCTCTGGTGAGACCCCACCTGGAGTGCTGCGTCCAGCTGTGGAGCCCCCAACATCAGAAGGATATTGACCACTTGGAGCGAGTCCAGA
>NW_010226905.1:4103-4496 GCF_000690775.1 Eurypyga helias
TGGCAGGGGGGTTGGAACTAGATGATCTTTAAGGTCCCTTCCAACCCAAACCATTCTGTGATTCTATGATTCTATGATTCTATGATTCTCACGGCACTTCAGACACTGCATGGCGTCAGTAACATCATGCTCCTCTCAAAGCAAGTGTGTGGGAGCTAATGGATTTGGGAGTGGGAGCTCTCGTTGGGAGAAGATGCCTGGGGGGGCCCGCATGGCAGGGTTTGTTTCTGCAGGGGCGGTTATTTTTAAACAACAATCGCTTAATAAATAAATAAACTTGCTGCCACGGAAGGAAATAGCATCAGGGCTGCTCAAGTCGGTGTTTCCTTGGAAGGGGCAGGTGTTTCCCTGCCCTTTGCCCCTGATCCTGGGAGCGACCCTCCCACCCTGGGC
>NW_010226906.1:0-226 GCF_000690775.1 Eurypyga helias
CAGCAGCAGCGCCAGACAGGAGGGATCGGCTAAATCTACATGCGTAGAGCCACGAAAAGGTCACAGCCAAGTCCAGGAGTCAGAATTCCCTGCAAAACCTCCAGCGTCACGTCAGCAACAAGGTCTTGCAGCCACTTCATAGAATCACAGAATGGTTTGGGTTGGAAGGGACCTTAAAGATCATCTAGTTCCAACCCCCCTGCCATGGGCAGGGACACCTTCCACT
>NW_010226906.1:670-1247 GCF_000690775.1 Eurypyga helias
CACTCCAGGTGGGGTCTCACCAGAGCAGAGTACAGGGGCAGAATCCCCTCCCTCGACCTGCTGGCCACACTTCTCTGGATACACTTCTCCCCAGCATGGCCCTGCAGCAAGACCCAAAAGCGATCAAAAATGAGACCTTCACCTTGATCCGACAGGAACCACGTCTGCAGGCGCCACGAGGCCGAGCCCCAGCGTACGCATCTCTGGACCCCAGGGTTTGTAGGGGCGCCGGCGTTTCCCATAGGGGCAGGCACGCCAGACAGCGGAACGGGGTCTGCGCGTCGGCCTCCCCAGCATGGCCCTGCAGCAAGACCCAAAAGCGATCAAAAATGAGACCTTCACCTTGATCCGACAGGAACCACGTCTGCAGGCGCCACGAGGCCGAGCCCCAGCGTACGCATCTCTGGACCCCAGGGTTTGTAGGGGCGCCGGCGTTTCCCATAGGGGCAGGCACGCCAGACAGCGGAACGGGGTCTGCGCGTCGGCTGTAACGTGACAACGAGGGGAAGGCCAGGCTGGGTGAGGCTGGGAGCACCCTGGGCTATGGAAGGTGTCCCTGCCCATAGCAGGGGGGTTG
>NW_010226906.1:1281-3255 GCF_000690775.1 Eurypyga helias
GTCCCCTTCCAACCCAAACCATTCCGTGATTCTACGAAGCAATCGCCTGAAGAAATGAAAACACCAACTTCCAAAGCTGCTGACCCTTGCCGGCCGACTTGCCATGCTCCGCCGAGGTGAAAATACCAACTCCAGCCCGCGCAACGGCAGGCAAGCAGGACAAAAACACCAAAGCAACAGGAAAAAATCGGCTTAAAGCGAGCACGGTACCAGGGGAAAGAAGAGTCGCGGCCGTTTGCCGCGATCTCCCTGCTTGTGTCGGAGCTACGCGGTAAACACGCTCGCACGGGGCTTGACACGTGTTAAAACGTCAAGGAAAGGGGGAAAAAACGCTCACACCCAGAAAAAAAATACTTTTAATATATACAGCAGTCCAGAAAATCTACAGAGAGGGGTTTATTTCCCCGCAAGCACTAAGAACTACAGGTATTCCTCCCAATCTGATGTGATCTGGCTTCTCTCTACTTTAACCAGACCTTTACTTCGGGTGCTAAAAAGTTCTGTTGGATTTGACCTTAAAAATTCATCTGCTGCTTTCAGGCTTGTTTTTGTACTAAACCTTCTTCCAGCAGATGCCCCAGCTGTGCGCGAATTCTCAGTCGCCGGGAACAATCCTACGGCTACCGGATGTGGTGTTTCACTCCAATAACACCACTTCCTAAGAAACCTGTAAATCTGGGAAGAGGCGAAACGCTTCCCTCGAGTCTCCAGAACGCACACGCCGAAGCCACGGGAAACAGCGCGAAACACGGGAAAAGGGAGAGAAGGAACAGTCTGTACTCCCAGACGCCTTCCAGCAGCACATCTCGCCTCCCTTAGCGACCAGACAGATCCTCAGCTCCCAAACACATCACTGAGGAGCTCTGCTGCCTCGCCAGGCTCTTCCCGCACCCAGGTTTCTCCCGAAGGCCTGGCGTCCGTCGCTCCTCTCCTTTAGGGCATCTCCTGCTGCCGTCACAAGTCCCCAGGGTGAGCGGTGCGGGGTCCCTCAACAGGTAACACCCCAGCGCCCGCCGGCGATACTCGCCCTCTCTCCCGGGTTTAGTGGCGGAAACGTGTCTGTGCTGTGCCCCCCCACCCCGAGCTGGATGCGAGGAGAAACCCTTGGGTTGATTAACAACAAGAGAGGGATGAGGGAGGAGTTTGGAAGTACTAAGCACACTTGAGGAGAAATATGGACACCCTGAGCGTCTCTAAAACCGGAGAGATGGGACTAGGAGATGGGGCTAGGAGATCGGGCGAGATGGGGCCAGGAGATGGGGCCGGGAGATGGGACCGGGAGATGGGACCGGGAGATCAGATGCAGAGGGCTCCAGTCACAATTTTAGGGGAAAGATGCCCTTTCCCAAGGAACTGACCCCTCCCCCGACCACAGCTCCCCACCAAGGAGCCCTTGGTCCAGACTCTCTCCCAGGGCTTTCCAGGCATCTGCTCCTTCCCAGCATCTCTACGAGAGACTCCGACTGCAGGGAAGCCCCACGGGAGGAGATGACGGCTATGGAGACAAACTCCCTGTCCTGGGCCTTCTGAGGGGTGAGGAAAGATGAGAGGGAGGAATTCCATCAACCCGTGGGTGAAGACTTCACCCCAGAGTTCCAGGAGTTGGGAGTTCCCTGTGACAGGGACGCTTCTTCCCCTGCATTCCCCAGAAGATTCTTGCATCACGGGGGAGAACTCCTTCATCCCGAGATTTCCAACGGGAAGGGTGCCGGGCACCAACGCCTCAGGTTGCCCCTACTCAGGAATCCGTGGGAAACGGGCAGTACGTGGCCATCCACGCAGGGATGTGTGGCAGTATCTAGGGGAGCACCCGCAGCCCCCGTGACAGGGAATCTCCACATCCACCCGAGGAGCTTGGATACGCACGGATGCGTCCACGGAAGCAGGGCAGAGAGCGGACTTGGGCGCGTAACCCACGTAGGCAAAGGCAGGGCGATGTCTACACGTGACGCCGCCGTCCACCCGAACGCACCC
>NW_010226907.1:0-228 GCF_000690775.1 Eurypyga helias
TTGACCCCCCCGGCAGCGTGGCAGGTGTCTTGGTCTGCCTGCTCGAGTACCCCAGGAGCAAGCGGAAAAAGGGCTCCACCATGGAGAGGTGGTAAGTGGTGTGTCACCCCCTCCCCAAGCCTCACCCCTCGACGGGGGGGTCCTCGTACCCCCCCCATGCAGGGCTGTGGCACCGCGGTGGGGTGGGAGCAGGGCTGGATCCCACCAGCGGGTTCCCTGGGGTGCCCT
>NW_010226908.1:0-2241 GCF_000690775.1 Eurypyga helias
GCACAGCACAGAGCACAACACAGCACAGCACAGAACACAGCACAGCACAGCACAGCACAGCACACAGCGCACAGCACAGCACAGCACAACGTCGTCCCTTCCCTGCCCCTCCCTCCCTCCCAACGGCCGAAACTCCCGGGAGTACCACCATCCCCAGCGATTCTTCGACATCACGCTGCACACAAAAGTAATGTTAAATACAACCTTGCGATTTTAATGATTGCATATGCTCGCTTTCTTAGTTTATTTTAAAGTGAAATTAATTGTAGGATGGGATTGTAACCCGTTGTTTGTAGCGCAAAAGAAAAGGAAAAGGGAATCAATAATGCGGCTTCTAAAACACACGTCCACATATGGTTCAGTTTGTGTTATATTACAATTAAAATGCATTCACTGGGAGCCAGGATCAGGTACAACAAACAGCAGTATTCCAGCAGTGTGAGCCACAAAGAGCTGATGGGCTTCGATTTCGCAGCCGTTCTCGCAGAATGAAAGACATTAATATACATACAAAAAAGAAAAAAAAATTAAGCGCTTCGTTTTCACGTAAACTTGCTCATATGGACACTGCAGAAGAAATAAAACGTGTCGTTATAGCATTAGTCGGTAATCAGTATGGAAAAGCCCAACCCTGCTTATGGTTAACAAGAATTGTTAATGATATATAAATCATTTGATCTATTGTGCCCTCCAGACTAAAAGGAAAATAATGGCAACCCCAAGCAAATGGTCCTAATTAGTGTCCAAGAAACCACTTCCTAAATGTATCCTTCCAACTCATTCCAGTTTGACTGTTCAGAACAATCTTTTGTTCTTAAACCTCTTTATTTTGTGTGTAACAGCAAAAATGCTCCACATACCGGAGCTCCGAAAATTGCTCATCTAAGGGCACAGCACCAGGAGCAGAAGGGAGATGAGATGGTCTCTGTCTCCCAGTGTCGCCTGTAAATATCTCCTGACCGTTCGAACCTTTATTTCCTCGAAGCCTTGCCTCCTGGCAGGTCTCCCTAGAGAGGTACCAAAGGTGATTTCACCAAAAAAAACCCCAAGTTTTTGCCGCCACTCAGACAGCAACCCAAACTTTGGAAAGGAACAGCTAAAAACGGCCCCAGAACGACGCCGTGCATATTCGAGGGGTCTATCACATGCTTTCACCTACTCCTTCCACCGCTCTAAAGCGTGATCTTTGAGTCAAACGCGCCGTGGGCATGCCCATATATACACCACACTTGAGGTGGTACCCAGGTGAAGATTCAGGCACCAGCAAGAGCTTGGCCAGTGGGTTTTTGTGGCCTCGATCTTGTCTCCCCCTAAAGCAACAAAACTTTCGCTGTTTGCTCCCACGGGAGGCCTGTTTCTCGGATGTATAAAATATAAACCGTTACTTCTTATCAGCTGGAGTTCCAGATCCTGATACTTTATGAAAGTCACACATCCTTCCACTGAATCCCGCATCTTTGGTTACTTCTCTATCCCAATATAGAACGTAGTTCCTAAAGTTTTAAACACAGTTCTGAAAAACTGAACTACCTTGGAGACAAAACCCACCTTGGTCCTATCGCCTTTAAAAAAGAGGAAAAAAAAAAAAGAAATCTTGCTGGAAACAGACTTTCTGGCAGGCTGATTCTCTTCCTAGATGTGACGGACTTGCCAAAGGGAACAGAACTTCTATAATATGACAGTCAATTAAATAACTCCTGTGCAGCGCTCTTCATGCCATTTCCAAGAGATAACGCTAACGGGAAATGCTGCAGTATTTTAACTTTAAGAAAATTCGCCGACGACCTTCCCTGAGCTTAAAACGTCCTTGACTCGTTTAAAGCCAGAGTAAAATACACACGATGGGTTGCCAGCTCTTACCACGCCAGCACTAAAGATTTTACAAAGTCACGGAGGCAACGTGCAAGCTGATGCCGAGAGGCAAGGCTTCGTACCCACATGCAGAGGCACAGCATTTACCCCTCCGCAAGTGAGCACCTTCGGAGAGCACTAAATAACCGGTAACTGCAGCCACGCGGGTCTGCTGGCCAGCCTTAAAGCAAACCCAAACAGCTCGGAGGAGTCTTCAGCTCTTTGAGGTTTCGTATTGCAGGCGAGTTTGATATTAACCCCCTAAAACTGCTTAAATGAAACAGCCTGGCTTGGTGATTGATGATTAGATGCGTTTATAAAGAAATCACAGTCCGTTATTCGCCCAGACTTAGCACGTAAATAGACGGGGACAAGTCGCAGAAGTGAATG
>NW_010226909.1:0-272 GCF_000690775.1 Eurypyga helias
CCCCCCACACCCCGCCGAGGCACCTTGCCTGGCCCTGCCTGCCTCAGCTCCCTTCCCAACGGCGTGACTTGCCTGCCTGTACCCCTGGGGACAATCCTGGGTGCTTTCGGGGGCAACACACTCCTCCCCTGTGTCAGACACATCTACGCCGCCAGGTCCAGGGTCACGGCCCCATGCCGGCTCCTCTGGAGATAGCAGCCCCGTCCTCAAAGCCAGTCTGACTGCAGAGGGACCCATCCAGGCGGTGGCCCAGTCCCTGAGCATGGGCAGGA
>NW_010226909.1:456-1465 GCF_000690775.1 Eurypyga helias
CGTTATCATCTTCCCGCGGCACCCAGGGAAGCTTTAAATAATTGAGGGAGGTGAGCTCGAGCAGAGATGCTCCCGCAGGCGGCTGGGTGCGAGCAGCCAGGCAGCGGCTGGGCGGCAGAGATAGCAGTGCCGTCCTCACCAGATGCCCAGGGCCTGCTGGCACCTGCCAGCCGGGAGGGAAGGGCCTGGGCTCAGAGGAAAAGCACTGAGAGCATCATCCTCAGACAGCTCAGCAGAGGCAGGAGGAAAGCAGGTGCCCAGAGAGCCCCACACCGAGCCGCCCCCCATGCCCAGCCCTGCGCCATGCCTCTAGCCCAGACAGCTCACGTCCCCACCCTCCCCTCTGTCCCTGATCTCCTGTGCCAAATCCCAGATTGATTCCTGAGAAAGGCGCTTGTGAAGATGGCAGCTTTGGCTGTAAATTCAGATCAATAATTTAAGGGAGTAAAACTATTAATAGGACATTAAATATCCGTTCCCATCTGAGGCGCAAAGGTAGGAGTGAAGGTGAGGGTGCCTGCATGACCTGCAGAGCACCCCCTGGTCCTTCCAAAAGCCCCGGCGCTGCCGGTGCCGGCATGGTGGGGAGCGTTGCTGTAAGTAATCTCCGGCTGTGCCAGGAGACAGGAGGGCGGCATCCATCAGGGAGCGGGGTTATTGATGGACTCCAAGGCTGCTATTACCCGCCATCCCCTCTATTACACAGGCCATCACTCAGCGCGTGGCCGCGGCTGCCACGCCAGCACCCCAGCCGTGACTTGGGCTGTGCCGGCTGGGAACCCCGCTGGAAACAGGTATAATTACACGTGATGGGGCCCACCGGGGGTGTTTTGGCTGCAGCCCTGTTACCCGTGCTGTACACGTTGCGCTGATGCTGGTCTACACCGCCTGGGTGGTCCTCTGAGCCCCATGTCCCCAGCCCCAGAGCGCGCCAGAACTGAGCAAACCTCGTGGCACATCCCTGCTCCACTCCAACGCCTCTCCATCCTCAGCAGCCAGCCTGGCCCCG
>NW_010226909.1:1497-2102 GCF_000690775.1 Eurypyga helias
CCCTGCCAGGCTGGAGGGGGGAGCTGGCAATCCCTGCCCACAGGTGATGCTCTCCAGTGCTGCTGTGCTGTGATGCTGAGACCCTGTCACAGCCCGGCTCATTTCAGGGGGATTAGTCCCTGATCCTCCACTGCCCAGCCCCCGGGAGGGCAGCTCTGGGAAGCAGGGAAGGTGAATTTCAGGGAGATTAATGCTGGTCCCCAGAAGGATGGGAAGTGGAGGTACATCTACTTGTCTGAATGGAAGGAAATGCTGCCCTGTGTGGGGAACAGATAAAAATAGGCTGACATTTACCTGCCAGCCCCGAGCAGGGCGGGTGGAGGGCACTGTAGGCAAGCCAAGCCCACCGAGGGATGCAGGTACCCACTCAAGTGCCGGGCACTCACAGCTCAGAGCATGGCAGTGACAAGAGCAGGTAGGGCTGAGATCCCTGGTAGAGCTGTCCTGGGAGATGCCTGAGGAAAGTGAAGGCAACACACCTGGGAACTCTCTCCTACAACCAGCAGAAAGAGCTGGTTCACCTGCCTGTAGCCCTCTGGCACTGCTCTGCCCTGCTCAGGAGCCAGTGGATGCCACAGTGGCTGCTCCCACCTCTCTGCCCACTG
>NW_010226909.1:2237-2450 GCF_000690775.1 Eurypyga helias
CGCAGAGGGCAGCACACCTCCTCCGGTATCGCCGGCTTGGCATCCCATCGCTGAGCACAGACCTTGCTGCATGCCCAGCAGCTCGGGGAGCCTGCCCAAGCTGAGGCACGGCAGTCTGTCCCTCAGCCTGTCACCCAGATCCCCAGGGCTGCGACAGCCCTGCAAGCCATCGGCAATCCTGTCGCCGGGGCACTGCAGCACCCAGCCCTCGCC
>NW_010226909.1:2471-2742 GCF_000690775.1 Eurypyga helias
GCGCGCCTGACCCCTCATCACCAAGAAGCCAGCGCAGGCCTGCGGGTGAAAGGGTTAACTGCTGTGGAAGCACAGCCTCCCCTTCCTCCCCCTGCGCTGTGTTTTACAGGCCGGAGCTATTACCAGGAAATGTTCCCATCAGCACCATTGATCCCCTTGTTTACAGCCCCGTAATCCTCAGCTGTTGACTCAGGAGCAAGAGGAGGGCGGAGGTGGGTCCCTCTTGGCCATCACCTCTGCTCTGCCCGCATCCCGGGCATCGCCCCTGCCC
>NW_010226910.1:0-44006 GCF_000690775.1 Eurypyga helias
CAAGTCCTTCTCCTCAGGGTTGCAAGAAACAACACAGTGTGGTTTTTGCCTCGTATTTTTCTTAACTCCATTATTACTTCAATTTCATTGATTTGTTTCACATTCCTGTAAGTCGTGGTACAGAAGAGCTTCTTGCAGAAGCATAATCAAATTTTTTAAATTACAAAATTATTTTAATTTGGAAATTGGGAAATAACTATTTGGGATAATTATTTTGATTATTTATATACTGTTAATATCATTCCCTTGTTTTCCTAATGTAAGCACTTAATAAGTCTACAGTTCATTGATATTTGCTTTCGATTTTGTCTGTTTGCTGGAAGGCAAGTAATGATCCCTGGAGTCCTGCATGTTCTCCAAAAAGCTTGGTATTGAAAAACACCTTTAAACTCAAAACAGCCCATCTAATGATAAACATTTTGTCTTTTCAATCTGAGTTTAGCTTCTTCCAATGAACCTCCCCATGTATTCTAAGATAGGTATGAAGTGCATTTTGCAAGATGGTTAGTCTTCAGCGCTGTTTGATACTTCAGCTTTTGAATCCTCTAAGCTAGCACATTTTGTGAAAATGTGTGTCACAGAATGCACTGGAGTTTGACCACAGTAACCTGCTTTGGACCATAGAAAGGGAGCAGATTTGGTTGACGAGAGACGGATTTCGTTGTTGGACTGATGACTTCTAATATCAGTGGCTGTTGAATCACAGTGGTTTCTTACTGTTAAGATGCAAATAAATTACATCTTTGCAAATCCAAAACAGTGCCTTAAATTACAGCTTGAGGTTGCCTGAAAGATAGTCATGCTGGTTTTAGTTGTGATAATCTTCCTCACGCTAGCCTAGTTCTTAGAGCACATGAATCACTATGGTGAGTTGTAGCAAAGACCTGTACCTGCATCTGAGCTCCTGAGAGTAAGTAGTCTTCTACAGAAAGTTCTAAATTTCTGGCTTACGAATACTGTTTCTCTGTAGAACAGAAGTGGAACACTAGTATAGTACTGAGTTAATCAAAGCTCTGCAAAATCTCATTCCTTTTCCTGTTTGTGTGTAGTTTTCATTTTAGCTTCCCAAGTAAAAATGAGTTTTTCTTGGGGATTTAGGTTGGGTTTTTTTCTCACAAGCTGTGTCTGGCATGCATCTCGTTGAAACATACTTCCTTTGGGCCTCGTCTCTTTTAATCAGGAGAGATGTAGGCTATGTGTCACTTGTGTGCTGAAGGCTGTGCAGCTCCTCTTGCTGAAATTCTGAGCATTTTTGAGCATGATGAAGGACATGGTGAACTTAATACTGGTCTTTCTGCATAGCCTCAGCATGAAATAGATAAGCAACTGCACTGCTTTGTTTCCCTCCCTATGTTTGCACTGAGGACACCAGCAAGAAACTGCTGGTCACCAGGAAGTGCAGCATCCACACTGAGACACTACTCACCCTACGTTTTTGCCCAATGAAGCTAATGTACTGTTGACTCTGCCCTGCGATAGCCTCGTGTCACTCTTCATAATGCAACTAGAAAAGGGTCAACAATTGCAAGTATGTCAGTGGCCGGAGATGACTGCTCAAGCAGGGTTCTGCAGTCACCCTCAAGAAGCAAGCAACTTAGCATCCCTGAAGGACAACAGTCTGTCACAGATCATTAGATCATTTATATTTTGCCTTTTGAGAAGCAAACCGCTTTTACCCTTTCACTTGGAAAAATACAGCTTTAGAAATAAAAATCTCTTACTATTCCCGTTGTCTCCTGATGTTTGTATTAAAGGGATCTGATAGGACAGAGAAGGACCTAATGACAGTCAGATCCAGTTAAAAAGCAATAAACACAGATCGAATACAATTGTCATTGTGACATTTACTGCCACGGGCGTTAATTTGCAGCACCAGCAGTTGATTCAGTAGACCAGCCAAGGCTTCGACTGTGTTATGTTTGTATAGTTCTGTGCCAGGCAGTAGAAGGATGCTACAAAACATTCTTGAAGATAAACTCCTGAACAGCATGATGACAGTATCTTCTTTGTGCAGACTCTAAGCACACCTTTCCTTTGCAGAATAAATTTTAGGCTGTAGCAACTGCTATTAGTACAACAGTTACACCTCGGCATTGTTCCAGTTTCATCTGTCACTTAGTTGCTCTTGTTGCAATCTCATTGTTGTTCATGTCTGTCAGTTGTCAGTCCTTCCTGCCTGCAGGGTGGGGGGGTGGGAAACCCTAAGCCAGAAGGTGAGGTACCTGCTAAAATTATGTGACATCAGACCGACACTACAGAAAATATGGTGACTTCGCTCTGTTTTCAGCGTGACCTTCTCTTGCATGTGAGTTTTTCATAAAGCAGTTGTACCAAATACAATACAACTTGTTTGTAAATACTTGGTTTTTAAATACAGTTCCCAGTTACAGTTCCATAACATTGGATTACGAAGTAGTGAAAAAGGGAAGCATTTCTTTAAACAACTTGGGCGTGACGTTATTCTTACTGGTCCTAGATTGTCAGAGTCCCCATGGGATACTGGCTGTTTTGGAAGAAACAAATGTGACTTCTGCTCATGTACACTGAATTCCTTTACACTTAAGCCTCGGCAATCTTACCCTTAATATCCAGGCTTCTGCATTACCCTCTAGTGGGTTACGATTGCAGACCACTCTGTTTCCAAAGAAAAGCATGCTTCCTGTGTGCTTGAAATTTTGTGGGTTATACAGTTATGGTCCCTTTTATCCTCTTATCACTTGTGCCTGTTGGCGTGGTGTACCTTACCATGCAAGGAGTGTCTTCTCTGGGTGACTAATTAATGCAACTTGAAAACAAGCTAACTGCAGAGAAGTTGTGGATGCCCCATCCCTGGAAGTGTTCAAGGCCAGGCTGGATGAGGCTTTGAGCAACCTGGTCTAGTGGAAGGTGTCCCTGCCAGTGGCAGGGGGGTTGGAACTAGGTGATCTTTAAGGTCCTTTCCAACCAAAACCATTATAGGATTCTATGATGATGATGTAAAAAAGGCTTTCTGTGGCACTTGGGGGTGCATTTTACAGCTCAACAACTATTTTTCCTGTTCATTAAGATATAGGGTAATCGGCAATATACATTAAAAAAATCATCCCTCCCAAAACCAATGGAATTAACCCTGCCCTATAAATATGGGCAACATGGGGAAATTTGATGTGACTGTCTTAGACTTTGTGAAACAATAAATCCTGAATTGTGAAAGTTAAAATGCTCTGTAAAGGCTTGTCTCCAGTGAACAGTGAAAACTGAGAAAGTTGAGAACAAATTATTGTGAACCAAATGTTTATTTCCCAAGTTAAGAGTTTAAGGAATTTGTTCCTCAGAATATCTAAGCTGTTCTAACTTAATGGCTTTTGTTCATACAACCATATTCTCTGGTCTGAGTTTGTTATTGCAGTCGCAAGTTAGTTTGTTGTGGTTATAAAGATGAGCTAAGCTAGTCATTGAGAATAATTAAAATTTGCTAAGCAAGGAAGGTGGGAGGGGGAGAAATAAGATACTACACGCAGCTTGTAGTTTAGATTTTATGCTATGTCTTGTTGGGGTAAAAAAGCCTTCACTATGATGACTTGCTTCTTTTAGTGAAAACCAGCTTTAAGCACATGCCAAACAACTGGGACCTTATCTCCTTTCCACATAGACAGAAACAATGAGTTGGTCTTTTTTCTTACTGGATTTTTTTTTTTTTTAATCCATGTTTATATCTAATCTCAATTTCTCAGAGGAATTTGAGAAGCTAAACAACTCACAGGATATTCGGTATGTGTGTGATATTAACATCATGCTTTGGAAAACATAGTATCTTAATGCCATGGATTTATACCTCGAGGGAAAAAAAAAATTTTATGTGAGAAATGGGTAGAAACCTTTCATGATTGCTTAAGGGCCAGATTTTCCTGCTGCTGAAATGCGTAGCTTTCACAAGAAATCAGAAAATGTAATTGGCATCTGTGTGAGGCAGCAAAGCAGTTGATATTGCATCTCCTGAGAAGAAATTTACTGAAACACTTGTCTCAAGAAATCAATTAACTTAAAATACCCATCTTAGCTGCAAAAATCAAGCAGACTGTTCTTTTAGCAAATCTAAAGGGAAATGGAAGAATCTTAAGTGATTAAACTAGGTTGAAGTTGGGTGTCTGACGTGCCCAACTTCCACTAACAACAGTTCACTGCTATAGGTGTATTGCTGAAATATTTTTGCAAGTCCACCAAGATTAAATGCAGTGCATAAGAGTATTTGCTGCAGTTGGGTTTGCTAAAGACATCAATGCCTTAAAACGATGGGCAGGGAGTGGTTCAGAGACTTCCTACATTCTCAGTGTTATTAACAGAAGTTAATAGATCTTGGTTTTATTTTGGCATTTAATTGTGATAACACATAGCTTTGTTTAAGTGAAGCTGTATAATATGGTATTTTACATGTGTACAGAAGATATTTCAGTGCAATCTAGTTATTTTGTTAAGTTCTGGTACCTGCTGTACCAAGTTCCTATTGAAAACAACACACAGCATCTGTACAGCTTGTAAATAAAAAAAGAATACAATTTGTTTTCATTAATTGTATTATCCCCAAGTAAGTATCCTATTTTGGGCATCTGTACTTGTCCCTCTATTCTAAAATTACTGTAGTACGGTTTTTTCAGGGCAATTAAACTGATGCACTTCAAAACAGCAGCATTTCTGCTTTTCATACATGTTGGACTTTTGTGCTGCCAGCTTCATGCTATCCATAGTGTTTATGATGGAAAAGTTTCTGATTTTCTGATAAACTTTGGCATTAACAATCAGTCTGTGTTGCTAGCTGATAGAAAAAAACACCATGATAGGAAAAAAAAAAAATACTCTCCCTGGCATTAATGGCTTTTGTTCAGGCCTGTTTTGTAATCTCTTTACTAGTGCTCTGCAAATCTGGGCATATACACAACAGATCCATAACAATATGTAGAAGATTCTGTCTGTTTAAACAGCAGGTGTCTAAGAACTCAAAAGCACTTCTGCAGTGACATTGATGATGTGTGTGTATGTTTAAGGAGAATGTGGGTAAGGAGATGACAGGCGTTAACTCTCTTCTTCAGATGGGCTCTTCGTGAAGAGCTCTCACTCAGAGCAAGTGGAAGCTGCTCTAGGGAGCATTTGAAAGGTGGTTGCCTTCCCAGAGAGGGTGGTGAGGCACTGGAACAGGTTGCCCAGAGAAGCTGTGGATGCCCCATCCCTGGAAGAGTCCAAGGCCAGGCTGGATGAGGCTTTGAGCAACCTGGTGTAGTGGAAGGTGTCCCTGCCCATGGCAGGGGGGTTGGAACTAGATGGTTTTTAAGGTCCCTTCCAACCCAAACCATTCTATGGTTCATTGAGAATCTTCTTAATTTCCTTATTTGGTTACAGCTACTTGGGGACAGTAGGAGTGGCAGTCCGAACAGCTCTCAGTAAAGTTTGGTGATGATGGTGTTACTTCCAGCGACTTTAAGTGTTCTCACAAGTAACAACCAAAATGGGCTCCTTATGCTTTTAAATATGGTATTTCATTAAAGTAAAACCTGCCTTTTCTCACTTCCCTTCTTATTTGTGTTGTCTCCATGGCCATTAGTGGCATACCACATTTGTGCCTGGGATTTTGTCAGTCTTGCAGGCAGTGGGTGTGGCCCACAGTAAGGAAATGTACTGTTGACTCAAAGGCCCAAGAAGTGGATCATAACTCAAAATACTTTTTTAAGATCTTTTTGTGATCATGTTTTTTGCTTTTTAGTGAGCATAAAAATCTCATGCTGATTCTAATCAGTATTGTCTTTGCGGGTTTTCTGAGAACAGAATTGCATGATTCTAATAAGACTATGGTTTTCAAGACTGTGCATCTACACATCTACAAGTGATAGAAATAGGTGGTCCTTAGAGAGAGCTCTAAGCCTGAGAAATTTCCCAAAGAATTTAGCATAGGTGATTGGGAATGAGAAGAGAACTCCAGGATGACTGTACAACCAAAACTGAATGAAATGTTTAGATGCACAAAAGGGAGTTGGTTGGGCTGCTTAGCATTTTCTTAGTACTTCTACCCACAAAGTATGTGCTTTTCTTCAAAGTGCATTTTGAGATGTCTATACAGGTTATGTGTTGTAAAACCAAAATAACTACTGCTTATATGTTCCAGGAAGCTGTTTTGTCCCAGTGGGTATGATCTAGTACTTTACTGGTCATCATTAGGGATGTTGGAAAAACTGGAACATTTTTTTATGCTGCCTTAGATTATTGAGATGACTATGAAAACTGCTTTTTTTGTAAATAAAAGCCTAGTCAAGCTCTGAGACCTCCTGGTGATAACCTCTGTCTGATTTAAAGAAGAAATTCCTAACTTCATAGAATTGTGATCTTTTGCACTTTAACTTACTAAATTAAGGTGTCACATTGAATGATGCCTACTCAAGAGGTTTGGAATAGTCATGTACGGAAAATCACATCACCAGGAGTCAGTGGTCACAAGGGAGACAGAGAAGTCCTGTAAAAACTGTATTTAAATCAAGTCCACTTTGGCATATCCCTGTGGGGTCTCTCAATCTACAGAGGGACACAGCCCCTGTTTATCCTGCTTTCCTGGACGCAAGAGACCTCATTTCCCCATTGGCTGAGGTGCCTCGAGCATACAGACTTCCCGATCCACCCAAAACACTCATGTATGTTCACATCATACATCGTATGTATCTTGGTCAGCTAAGCTCTGATAGTTTCTTCTCTCTTTCCTCTGAAGTCGGGCTTTGCACAGACTACTTCTGTAAAGACACGCAACTGGTGTTCATGTCAGTAAAAACTGTTCATGTAGTTCTGCGGTAAGGGTCCTGGTTTCTTACAGCAGCCGTGGTTTAAAGAAATGCTTTTACATTATCACTGAAACATCTGAGCTCCAAGGTCTGAGCTATGCCTTTTGTGTGTATGAAAGATTTCCCTAGCTTTTATTTATGCAGGAAGGTGCCATTTGATACCCTGCAGAAGACAGAAAACTCTGCTCTCTAGAAATGAGCCTGTAAAATAAAGGGTGTAGTCAAGCAAAGTGTTCTGTAACAGGTTTGTAGAAAACTGTGGAATCTTCCATGGTGGAAAAGAGCATCTAATGGGATTTAACTGAGATGAAGGAAAATTTCTAAAAAACATGCTGAAAGCATTATTTCTGTCTGAGAAGCAGAATAATGGATGCTTCCATGAGTCTTTCAAAGTAGTAAAATTACAGTCTCTATTGAGCAGGACTGTAATACACAGATATTCTACTTAGTTTCTGGCAGTAATAAATCCAGAACTGTGTCTGGATTTTAAACATTAATTGTAATAGGAGATCAAGGTTCCTTGACTTTTTACGGGGGAAAAAAAAGGGGGCGGAGCGTGGAATCTATTTCAAATGAAGTAACTTTCTCAGATTTAGAAACCAGTTACTTAGTTCTGGTGCAACAAGATGCCACTTTACTTGTTTTATTTACAGAGGTCCAAGTTGTGGAAAGGGTGCTGTTTTTATTTACTTAAACCCTAGTGATAACAGAATTGCATTCCTGAGGTTTCTTATGCAGATTATCTGAAATACCCTGAGGATTCCCAAGGGAGTGTTGCCTCATTGCCTGTATGTGTGTTTTAGTTACTGGCAGAAAGTAAGCAAGAATATTTAAATAATGCATTTATAACAAAGCAGCGTACCTGTTGCCACTGATTTTCTTTCTCCCTCGAAGTCAGTAGATGGTCAGGCTACGCTCACTGGTTAGGAGTTCTGAAATCACATATGGGTACAGCAACATTAAAAAACACGTGAAGAGGTTTCGCCAATATTTTACTACTCCTGTCACATAGTTTCCTGGCTCTCGCTTTCAAAATCTAATGAAGTATTAAAATTCCCATTCCCTATGTTCTCATTTGTCATTCTCTCTTGATGAAAAACTGTATCACACAGACAAAAAAAATCTACCTAACTCAATAGTTTAAGTACAGGACTTAAGGCGGAAGATGACTTTGTTGTATGTTTTCTCTGCCCCTTTAGAGGACAGTGTTCAAATAGCATACCCAAATTACTCTGTTCCCAGTATTAACAATACAGCCTCTTTGCCATGGAATGAGTGACTAAATGCAAATCTCTAAGTACATGTCTGCTAAATCCAGTAACTGTAGCTCTTCTGTTAAACTCGGCTAACTTCATCTATATGGTATGAAACCACTGATAAAGCATGTTATCTGTTCACATTGACTTTTGAAGGTTCCATTACGTTGGTGGAGTGCAGTATCTTTCTATAAATATGAGATCTTTGCAGTCACAGACTGAGGGCTTTGTTAGCCTTTCCAGATCCTGAGCCAAAAATAAGATGGTGAAACAGATGGGAAAGTGGGAAGCTGAAATTACTATATGGGCAAAGTGAAAGCTCTTGGGTAATCTTAACTGCAAATTTTCATGCTTTCAAGCACTTCCTTTGAAATTAAAATTTATATTTCTAATACCATTCATTTATATCTCTATACCATTCTTACGGTTTTGTACTTGTAACCTCAATGTTAGAAGGGAGTTATATTTTGGGGTTTGTAAATTTTATTATATTAAAGGATAGGCAAATGCCCTTTCTTGGTTATACCAAGATTTATAAATCAGTCATCTGTCATTACTGATACAGCTTGCTTCTGCTTTTGCCAGTAGATGATTATAGTAGAAGAGCTGCAAAAAGCAGACAAAAGTTTAACTAAAAAAGCAAAGTGAGGAAGAGAAACCTTTATTCCTTTTAACCTGATACTAGATTTTACTTGTTATGCTTTTTCAAGCATTGCAGTTTTCCAGAGAGACAGTTTTAAAAAGGTTTTCTTTTTAATTATGATTAAGCACTGTAGAGTACATCTTTTGGTTTCTGATCATGAACTGTTAGACCAAAAAAATGTCATTTTTTGTTTGTCTTGGTCAGTTAAAAAGTTACAGGAGTAAACTTAGTGTCATCTTCTAGGCTTGTATATTCATCTGATAAAAATCTTAAAGAAGCTGAGGAGCTAGCTATGATGAAAAAAGTATTGGAACCCAAATTAATACCAGAAAACAACATTGCTACTCTTCAGAACACTCAAACAAATGTAAATGGTCTTGGAGATGGCAAAAGAACACCTGTTGATCAGATTACTCCAAGTGGAGCTGTGCAGAAAGAAGTTGCTTGTTCATCTTGTATTGAAGAGAAAATTCCAGAAGTAGTCATTAATGCGGAAAGCAACAACACCCCTGAAGGTAGGTTTGGAATTATGATTTTGTTTCTTTTTTTTTCTTTTTTTCTTTTAAATAATTATCCAAAGACTTACACAGATGTAAAAATGCAGGCAAAGATTAAAGCTGTTGTTATAACCCACCTTCCATGGATATTCTTTGCAATGGTCTACCACATTCTCTCACACTCTGAAAAAATTAATTGCTGCAGAAGTTTTGGTGGAGCAATTCCCGGCCAATGTGTGCCATAATAAATCTGGCAAGACTTGCCAGGCATCGGGCATGTTCATCAGCATTGTGCCCCGTCCTTTCTCTCTAATACAGCAAACCTCAATCCTCACCACATGGGACTGCCACAGAGCAGAGTATCTCCATTCCCTGCCTCTTCTAGCAACATACACTCCTTCCACTGTTGTTCAAGAGGTTTTTGGAATCTTTCAGAAGCTTCCCTACTGCAACTGTGAATGAAATAAGTAACATACAGAAATGTGTAACACTATCTACACCAGAGGAGGTGTTGGCTGCTACAGCTGTGTTAGTAAGATAGGATCAAGCAACAAATCTGTTCGGGCAGGAGCCTGTAGCACTATCTGACCCAGAACTTGTCAGTGTCTACTTTTCTTCAATCCAGAGGTGCCAGATAGATGTAGAAAAAATGAACTGGCTACATAAGCTTAGGAAAGAGTAACTGTAGCACTTCTATAGGTTTAAAATATGAGGCATTGATCAAATTTTCGATAAGTCAAAACAAGAAGAAAATGCAAGGTCTGGAAAACCTTTCAAGGAAAAATCTAGCCTGAATAAGCAATATTGAAAATATTCATTATGGCAGATTCTTCTTTTAAAATAATTTGTGTACTGTCAGTAGTCTAGTCTACACTGGACAAAATGAAAGCAGCTATTTCTCCCCATTTGCAGATAATGCCACCCTAGAAACTGCATCTGTGTTAGGAGAAGACTTAATGACGCTCTACAAGAAGTGCTGCTGTCCAGATATTAATATTTGCGTAGAAGGCAAAGATTTTCCAGCTCACAGGTATATAAATATTTGCTGTAAATTTTTCCACCAAAATCCTTCTAGTATAAAATGCTGCTGGTACTTTATGTTTCTAGTAAGTTATTACTGGTACTGTTACCTAGCTGTGAACCGTTACAGTTTAGGTCTTACGTGCCAAGTGCCCATACTTTGATATTAATGACAGTTATTTATTTCATTAATGGCAACTATTGTGAAAACAATTGGGTTTGGTGCCTCTAAGATTGCCATTGCAAACTGATTTAATGACTACATATTCATGTCTAAATACTGCATATGTTTTCTTTGCTAACCTTCTTTAAATAATCTGAACAGCAGTGCTCAGAGTTCCCAAGTTACATCTTCCAAGTGCTGTGCTGTACTCTTACAAAGCTCTGAGTGGAGCAAGTAAATTTATTCAGTAATAAACTTGTGGCACAAACCATGGCAGTAGGAAAGCACAGATAAAGTTACTTAAAATTCATTTGGTGTTTCCATGTACTTTGTAAGTTCAAATTTTATCGCTATATATTGTGTTAATACATACTTGTCCGTATTCTACTGAGTAGCTGTTTTATTTAAAATTACTTTGAAACATCCACTTCACCTATGCCCTTGCAGTTAATCTAGCTTGTTCTTTACCAAAATTTCTTTGGAAGAGAGTGACAAAATTGGAGATAGGGTATTTCATATCTCCATGATACTGTGTTATTGTATTTTCTAAAAACAAGATTGTGTATGTATTCAGAAGTTCACACACTCAAAAATTGTGATGTAATATGCCTTTATGTGTGGATATATTTCACTGAGATACAAAACATTTTGTAACTGCTTCATTGTTATTATTGCTGGATGAGTCACAGGAAGAACATGTGAGAAGTTCCTGATGTATAATGAGACTTCTGAAGCAGGAGGAGGGAAAAGAGATGAGACATCCCAGTATATATAATGACTAGAAAAGAGACCATAAATAGCTTTCTTCTTACTTCTTCCTACGCAAAATAAAAGTGCTCTGAAACATTTTTAAGAGCCAACAAATACATTTAAAAGAAAGGATTCTCATTCCTAATGTAACACTTTGCTTTTTCTGCCACAGGAAAAACATGACATAAAGTAATTATAAATAATATGAAGTTCAGTGAATGTCAGGGAAAAAATTGTATATATGAGAATATTACCTACAGCTGCAGTAGCACAGACAAGATATATAAATGTTAACACTACAACCGGTGTAAATGGAAGGCTGAAATCATAAAGTGGTTTTCATCCACTGTCTTCTCTTCTTTTTTTGCCCTTCCAATTCCACCTTAAGAAGCTCCTGTTGCAAAGGTTTTCTCATTTGTTTTTCTGAATACTGATACTGGTGGAGATACTGAGCCACACAGACTACTGGTCTGGGGTTTCTTTACTGTCTTTGATAGAAGTAGCAGTAAATTGAATTAGCTCCTTTATGGCCAGTTATGCCTTTTAAATATACAAGGGTAGTGAGTCTAAACGTAAGTAATGGATAGTTCTTCTAAAATAGTGCTGGAAACACACATCATATTGTTTTTTGTATTGAGTTTGTTTGACTTCTAGGATGTGCTCGTAGGTGGCCAGCCAGTTTCGAGTAAGGAGTTTTATATGTTTCTTTTCATTTTAATAATTACATATTCTGTAGCATAGAAGGAATTTAGGAGATTCAGGATACAATTATTTGGCTAAAATGGGGCTGTATAAACAAGGTTATTTACTGTTATTTGGTAAATTAAACCGAAGAAATAAATCTGCAGTTTTATATTATATAAAAGGACAATGCTTGTGATGATAATTTCCTTTCTATGAATGTCAAAGTCTTACTAGAAACAAGCTTTAACTGAGAAACTTAGAATACTGTTTTTTTCTTTAGCATATTTTGAAATTCCAAACATACTGGAAGACGAGGCATGCACTGTACAGATGGCACCTTAATGCATAAAGGGCAAAGATTTAAGTCAAAGTTATCAAAAGAGTCTCAAGTATTTGTACCTAGTGGAATAATGTTTACTTTTTCTCTCTCAGGGCCATTTTATGTGCCAGATCTAGTTACTTTGCTGCTATGCTGAGTGGAAGTTGGGCTGAAAGCTCCCAAGAGCACATCACTCTTCAAGGGTAAGTGTTGTCTTTGCAAGTCGTGTGGGAGCAAAGATAAGCAATTTAAAATCACTACAAATATGTAAGAACTGTGCTGTATATAGAGCACTGAAGATTAATCTGCCTTGACACTTTTCTTCAACCTGATACATTTCCTGAATACTGTTTTGACTTCAGTATGAAACTGTGTGTGTAGTCTATTTGTTAACAGTGTCAGATGGCTCAGGGAAGAAATGTTTTTTGTCAGCAGGAGAGTACTAATCCTTTCTTTAGACTATGTTTTAGTATCCACAGTCTATTTTACAATTCTCTCACCTCACGTTGTACATGTCATGAAAAGTACTATGGATGTCTTAACAGTACTTTATTTTCATACCTATTTGTACATTTAGTATATTTACACTGTTAAGAAAATACCATTACTAAACACTATTTAAGAAATGTAATTTCAGCATCGTACATAAAACAGTTTTGACTAGTATGCTTGTTCACAATGGCTCTCTGTGTGAGAGCTGAAAATAATTAAGCTGTTGGTGTACGATGAATACTTAAAACTTTGTAGCTAAACGGGGGACTGCCAGATGAGTTCTTTTCAGTATCAGAAAAATAAATTTAAATGTATTAAATTTTCTTTAAAAGCAAACTAATATGGATAATTGTACATGTTAGCTTTTTTTGTTCAGGCATGATGTTGGCTGACTTGGCTTTCTTCAGAAAACTGTACATTAGACTTGCTAAATATAATTGCTTTGGGTTAATATAAAATTGCTTGGCCAAGTGATACTTTCTCATATTTTCATAATTTTAGTTTTCTGTCAGTGTAATAATCTTCCTGGTTTTGGAGCAATATTAGCTCTTGATTTGGTTATAACTTCCTAATCCTTATAAAACAATACATTTCTAATTTAATTGATTCCTTAGCTTTTATGCTATACTTAGTATGTTTTAGAGGCTGATAGTCAACAATTATTCTGGTATTTACACTTCTCTCTCTGTAATTGATTTCTGTATGGCTAAGAAACTCATCCCTGTTTTTCAGTAGAGGCTTTCTCCTGGGAAGTACTTAACCTTTATATGAGTATATTCTCATGCCAGTGTTCCAATTTCTGTTATTAAGAATCATACCTATTTATTTTATGTCTTCTAATGCAGTTTTCTGGTCGGTGCAGATTTCCATGCTGTCTTTTCAAATACTATAATGTACATATGGCTTATTCTGAACTAATGAAAATTCTGCCTAAGATAACAGCCGTCTAGACTGGGGAAACTCCTTGCTGATTCTATGGCTGTCATATACTAATACACAGAAAAACAATGGTGTTGATTTTGCTTCTTAGTGTGTTGCAATCTTTTTTTTTTTCCCACGTCTGATTTGTCGGCAGTGTCTGTTGCTTAAACATGTCTAATGTTTTAAAGGGTCTTAGCTCGATCTACATGACTATATTCCATACGTACTAACGTATGCAGCACTTGTGGGTTCTGAAGTTTGCACACCGAGATGTCTGTACACAAGTACAATAATGTATTTATTGTTCATTAGATCGTGGCCACCACTTAAAATGCCTTCTGTCCCTGTTACGGTGCTGGGATGATGCAAGAATGCACACACAACTCTGTGTAGAAATTCTGTATTTCTTAAACTGAATCTAGGCATAAAGACTTTTTGTAAATGTTTTGAGATGCAGCATTCCTACTTGGTCTCGTAGTAAAACTAGTAAATGTATTTTTCTTGTGGGAAAAGTCAAGTATGTTCCTAAAATAAAGAATTTAAAGTAATTACTATAAAACAACTTTTCAATATATCATTGCTTAATAATTATTACTGCAAAAGAACTTGGAGATAGTGAAAAAAATCCTTTCTGCATATTATAATCTAGATTACTACTGTTAGTCTGCCTATGATGTAATTTCAAAGATATAAAGTATTGCAAAGTTTCAGCACGACTACTGTCTAGCAAAAATCACCCCAAATATAGTCCATTTAGATATTTTTACATCGCAGTAATCTTTAAAATACCTTTTTTATCAGACCATTTAACTTCCATTCACAGAACAGCTGTTTTCACCTACTTCCTTTGGCTAAGAAATGTGTTGGGATTTATTGGACATGTCTTCATTTGGTTTTGGTTTTTTTTTTCTTTTTTTGCAGCATAAGCCATGTAGAGATGAGTGTCATCTTGCATTTTATATATGGAGGTATTATGGACTTCCCAGACAAAGTTGATGTTGGGTATATGTCAGCTTCTATTATTTCTAATTGTAGTTTTGCTTGTTCTGTATTGTCTCAGTTAAAAGTCAAAAGGAATATTTTTTTGTGTAGTACAGATAAGACAAAGCTGTCAAATATAACTACCATTACACCTAAATATACTCAAGGAAATTCCAAAAATAAAGTTGTTGAAATCTTGTTTATTTGGCAGCTACTGGAAAAGGTGGGCCAGATATTTTTGGAATATTATATAAGGAGAGTGAAAAACAGGAGGATGTTTTATGCCAAAATAATTCCCAATTTGCCTGTAACTTCTTTTTAATTCTCAGAGTAATATACACAATGCCTGATAATACATAATAGATAATACTTTATTTTTAAATAATCGTTTGAGTTGATGCAAAGCCTAAGTAGTTAGTTTTAGGTCCATAAAAGATGATCTATACCAAACAGTGTAAATGTTGGCATTTTCTTCTGGCAGAGTTTGTAATCACACATAATCCTGAATTAGTGGAGTAAGTTCTAAAATGTGTGAATTATTTGCTGAAACCACTTATATATTAGCTGTTGAACTCTGCCATTAAATACTAAAACACAACAACTTCTGACATTAGAATTGTTCAAAGCTTATCTGTCTAAAATAAAAATAGGAACTAGTTTATATTATGCTCCAGTGTCAATGTTTAGGTAATGAACTGATGTAGAAAATAAAGCTATTATTGATTATTATGTAAAATAGTTAATAGTTTGCTCATTCTGCTTTTTAATATTTGGAAGGAACACAATTCCCAGGTATGATGTCATCAAAGCCATGTTATGTAATCCTTGGAAAAACCCTACAAAATGCCAAAAGTCTGCTGGCACAAGTATCTTTTTCACTTTCTGCCCCTAAAATAGAGAAACTGAGTGTCTTCTGAACAGTTTCTCAGCCAGTGGCTGAGGCTTACTCCATATAGACTACACCTGGTGGTTGGGAGATTATTAGGTCAAAACATATTCCCATTTGCAGATGGTTCTTTGGCAAGTATCACACTTGGTTCTCAATGTATTTCTGCAGTAAATTCTGGCTGAACAAAGATTAAATTAGCATGTTAATTGTCTTGTAAGCAAAATGCACATATGAGAAAGAGTTTTGATTTCTGTTCCTGGTTTCTCTTTAGTCGCATGTTGGGCATTGCAGATATGTATGGGCTAGATGGGCTGAAAGAAGTAGCTATCTACATTTTGAAAAGAGATTACTGCAATTTTTTCCAAAAGGTATGTCATTTCTCATGCTACTTCATGAACGATAAAGCCTAAGAAGAGTTTTCATTCTACTACTTACACATAATATTGATGAGATAATTAACAGCTTGTGTAAATCTGCTAAATTCACTGGGCTTGATGATGGGAGTAAGGCATGTGGTATCATCCACCTATTTATAGAGGCTTGTAAACCACAACTGATGAAAAGCAGTATTCCACATGATCAATTCAATATGTACATGGAGTAGAATTTAATACATTCCATTGTATACCTGATTGTTCTTATTAGGAATATGGAAATACTGTATTTTGTGTATCAGACTTCATGGGAATTACTTAGAAAATACTTCTGTTCAAATAAAATTAGTTTTAAAACAAACAGCTGTGTAGTCGAGCATTTTCATGCATGAGGCTCACTTAGGCTGAACACTGCTTTACTGACGTGTGTGGAAACAGAAGACTTCCTAGTCTGCATAAAGGCAAACAAACTTAAATACCATGGTAGCTAACAGTACTTCTGTTTGAAGATATTGTACTTCTGTACAATTTCTGTAAGCCAGAATGTACCGTAATTGTGATAATTTGCTAACAACTCTAGCCTGTTCCTGGAAAACAGCAACCTGTACTAGAATGCATGGCTATTGCTCATTCCTTGGGAGCGGAAAACCTATACGCTGCTTGCATGAAGTAAGTAAAATAAAGTAAATTATGGTTTATGTTTCTCCTTTCTCTCTGTTGAAATTATTGTACTTTGCAAGATTGGGTTTATTTTGGCATCTAAAATGTTCACATTTTACACACTTCTTTCTTCACAATGCTTTAGAAGTATCATTGATGCTAGCATGTGAAGATGGAACACTTTTTTCATCTTCTTTACCTAAGAAAGGCTCTTTTTTCAACAGATGGGTAGGAAAACATTTTGCAAAATGTTTGTCAGAGAGAAGCTTTGCCAGTTTACCTCCTGAACTTCAGAACAACTGTCTTGTTATGATGATTAACTCTTTGGTAAGTAGTATATCGTGTTCTTTACATAAAAACAGAGCAATGTACATTTTTTCCTTATTTAGCTGTGCAACATAATTCAAGACATAATAAATAGTCTTTTAAAAATCTGTAGTGCACTTATACTATGTAAAAGTTCCCATTAAAATCACAATTGAAAGACAGATTTTGATATGCAGATTTTGTTTTGCTTCATGGCACACAACTAGTGATAACCACATCCAAGTTCAACATAATAATACAAAATAAGTTTATGAAACACAGCTGTGCCAGCATAATGCTGCACTATGTATTCAGATAGTGAGGAACAGCAAATTGCTGTATCAATTTCTGTTAGGTGGTGGTGTACGTTGTTTATGGTGGCCTGTTCCTCTTTGCCTTTATGCTAATTTGAAAAAAATGTGCTTTCTGAGACTTCAGGTGATCACAGGCTAGCAGTAATGTTTATAAGCAGGCTGACTTTTAAAAAATAAAGTAACAGCATAGTATATGTAGCTTCTGCTTCTCAGATAACAGTACTGAATTGGGTCCCCTCAAAGCTCAGCATTCATTTTTTTGGGTGGCACATACATAAATTGTTCCAATTTAGATCTGCTAAACTTAAGTACTTTCTAACTGTGCTTCTATATAAAACTATGCTCAAAGCTGACTTAAAGTAACTGATTTGAACTTGACCTGTTAACAGGAATCTGATCTAGTATTCAGCCTGTAAATGCACTGAGTTGTAACGGAGAGTATGTAGAGGAGCTAAAGGTAAACCTGTACAGCTGCTGCCAAGCATGACTGTATATGCATGTGACTGTAGTGTGGACTGTCATATGGGAAGTTTAATCTATTTAGCTCAGGTAACATTCACAGGAAGGCTTTGGTTCTAGCAAACACCAGAAAGCTAAGTATGTGACGTCTCATGTATCTCATGCTGAAGTCCTTATCCTCATTTCTCTATTACTGTCGTTAGCTAACGGCATGGCTGAGGTATGGCCACCCACGCTGTCACACATACCCCTAGCTGGCTTTTAGATTGCTATGGCCGAGAATTGCCCCTTGCTGAAAGGGCTATGAAGGCTTCTTGTGAGCATTTTTTCTCAGGACTACTTTGTTAGAATACTTATCCCTCCAAGTGGTGAGGCCGGCAGGTCAGCTGCGAGTGGTGGCTGCTACTGCATATTCAGGTGAAAGCCTGAGAACCAAGAGATTTCAAGCTATGTGGCTGTACCAAGAGAAGCCTGAGAGTATCCACAGTTATGCAACCTGAACAGTCCTTCCAGAATGCAGCATTTCTAACAGAATAAAGGTAGTAACTATAGCTCTTCAGAGACCAGGTGTTCTGCCACTAGATCAATATACTGTGTTGTGCCCAGAACACATACATATCTTTGTATGTTGTATAAATATTTGAGAATTAAGTAACATGGTCAGGATTATAGATAGGTTCATTCTGATCTACAAGTATTCATAGTTACACCACCACCCATCTCCAGTCCAGCTCAGGTGTGTAGTGTAGCCAAGAGTGTGTGTCAACACCTTTCTAGGCTGTCCTCCAGGCACCCTTGTGCAACACAATGAGGACAGCTTAAAGGTAAACCTAAGGCACGTCAGGACTTCCCTCCCCTCTGCGCCTAGTCTAACATATCGACGTGCTGTGGCTAGTTTGTGTTGAAATATGTGAGCCATCTTTAAGCTACCAGCTTTTGCAGAACAGTGCTACTTTGTACTGCCCCAGCTCTGTATTCAGCTTCTCTGGGAGGTTTTTGCAGTTTAGACTAAAGTGTGTGTTTGGGTTCCCATTTTACTGATGTAAAATTCATGTTGGTGGATCTTCCTAAGACTCACTGGTATTTTCACAAAAACATAAGCCTCTTCTCCCCACAGAATAGTTCTGGTGAGGGGTCATTTAACTCTGAGCTCTTAAGACGCTGCGTCCAAAAACTTGTGGAATTCCTTGTGGAGTTCTTCACAGCCTGCAAAAATGTTTAAGGCTGCTTGAGGGAGAAAGAGGAAAAGGTGTAACATCAGTTTTGCAGGGGCTATCCTCTTTTCTCTGCTGTAAAACTTTAACAGGTACACCCAGTTAAACAGTATGACTACCCGTCCTTTCTTTTGCCAATCTTGAACATGTTAGGGCTAGTTAATGGGGAGCCCTTCAGAGGAAGAAAAGGTGCAAAGAAAAGGAGATTGCTGTTCAGAAAATATCTGGGAAGCCACAGTGATGAGCACAGAAATGTTAAAATGGGAGTGCAGTTTAAAACAAAGTTCAGGTACTTATCCCTAGTGTCTCACCTACAGGCAATAAAATCACTGGGTTTTTTTTTAGATAAGTGGACTCTACTTTAGAATGGTTAGGGAAATATATAACAAGAGAAGTAAAATTCAGTTAGAGCCACTCCTACAAAGTACTGTTTTAATTAGAAGCAATGAAGGCATTTTATATTTCACTGGAAGTGTCTGATGTAAATGCCTATTGCCTCGTGAGCAGGGGCTAAGTTTTGGACAATTCAAAAAGCTTGTCATAGAGTCCAGTGGGAGCAAGATCAAACCATAAGCATGTACTTAATCCTTAATTTACCATATATGCATAGAAGCAAACCAGTTTTGCCCAGAGATGAGTAAAATAAAAAAACTACAGTTGAACAGTGGCTGGCCAGATTTTCTGTTTTAACTACAATATGCATGAAGAAAATCCCTGCTTTCTACATTGCATAGGACAAACATGATTATAATTGAATTTACAGAAGATGTTTTTGTGTCAGATACTTATCTGAATTGTTGCTTTCTCCAGTGTTACTGATCTTCATAATTTATCAGTGACTGGCTAGGTCTCATTGAGTAAAGCTTTCAATCCATTCTAACATGGATAACCATAAATTGCAAGTTCTTTTTAAGTGATACGTTAGCCAGTAGAAGTTGCACTCGTACTGTGCTGATGAGACAATGCAAAAACTTCAAGTATGGAAGAACCAGAGGCACAGACCAGGGGAATAAATCTTAGGAAATGTGTGTGCTTATTCTAAATCTATCTATAAGCAGAACAGTTATGTTTCTTAGAGAAACGATACACAGCAGAGCTTGTAGGATGTTCAGTTAAAACTCCGTCTGGGAAGACAAATAGTTTGACGTCTGACTCCTTTAAATAAAGCAAAAGAATTCCTTTGCTTGGGTATTTATCCCAAATTCTAGGCCATCCACACTCACCTAAAACTTTCACTGACCCATTTTATTCAAGAATTTATTACATCTTTCCATGACCCAAAAAGTTTTTCTCTATTCACTTTCTCCAGTTAATGTTTGCCTTGTTTTGTTCATGACTGCAGTGTGTAATGACACACAGTTGAAAATACACAGTAAAACTTTACTGCCTAACTTCAGTAGGCAAACAGAAGCAGTAGACTTTATTTTTTCGTCTTTAGTTGTAAAGGTAGCTGTAATGCTTAGAATTATCAAAATCCAAAATTATTTAAATAAGGGAAATGGATACATGACCGGACCATTGTTCAACTGAACAAGCGTTCAACTGAGCAGAAGCTGGTTTACAAGCAGTGATTCTTTAGGTGATTCCTTGGCAACAGGCTAATTTCTGTTTTTCTTTTAAGAACCACAAGAATGCTGCTTTCCTTTTGATGGAGAGTGACCGGCTCATCAATAGTCTTCCCCAAGTGAAATGGACGGAGACAGCTGTGGCCTTGGCATCTAGGCTACAGGAAGAATGCGTAACATTTATCGTGGCAAACTTCCTACATGTAGTACAAAGTGAAGGCTTCTCTATTTTGTTGCAGGTAAAAGTGCCCTCAAGTTATTGTATGCTTCCTAATAAACTGAATTATATCACGCTTTGGATAGTTCAGGCTGCTAAATAATAAAAAATTGTAATTTTGCTTTAAAGTACAATTCTGTGGAAAGTTTTTAAAAAATCAGGCAGTGCTAAGGAAGGGGTTTTTATTTGGGGGGTGGGGATTTTTTTCAGTGTTGTTTTAAAGCATGTTAATGCTTTGATGTGGAGGGTTGATACTGCGTTCAGGTCATGTGCTCACTTAAGCAAAAATTCCAATTAATGTAGTGGGACAGTTTCTGTATCGCAAAGAGGTAAGTATATACAGAGGCTTCAAAAAAGCTTAGGACCCCTGGAACAGCAGCATGTACTTAGAGAAATTATGATGAGTATTAGCAGCATACTCAAACTTCTGCTGATTCTGGTTGGGAGTTGCAAGAATGTGGCGCTGCTGCAGGTCCTGGTGAGAACATACCTAGCCATCTAACTGGTTCGTTTCTCCCATTAAAGATTTTGTACTATGTATAGAGGATTAAAAAATAAACGGGGAGATGTTAAAACATTTGTCTTTTTGAATCTAGAGTTGCATGTGCCTGTAAATTCATGACAGCATGCTTGTTCCTAAATCTGGGTTAGCGAGAGGCCTGGGGATGATCTGTTAGAGGTCTGGAGAGGGGTGGGGGTATGGGATGCATACAAAGGAAGACATTCAGCGTTGGAATACCTCCTGCACAGTGTGATAGCAGATCCTCTCTGCTCAGCAGTGCTTTTGCATATGAAGTACACTCTTTTGTTTTAAATGGCTGCCTTTTGTTGTTTCCTCAGGCACAGGCAATGAGCAGCAAACCAGACCTTCTAGAACTTATTTTTAATGCAATTGAAAAAAGCATTAATAATGAAAATAGCTGCTTTCTTCTTGTGGCTGTGGATAAGTTGTTGGACTCCACCAATGTGAAGGAGATGGTAGGTTTTTGTGTGCAGTGTTTGTAGGAAAAACTATTCTGGTATTGTTTCAGGTAATGGTTCAAATCAGATAATGTGGTGTTAGCTCAGGTGGCTCAGTCCTGCAGCTGGGGGTCACGCAGAAAAGCTTCTGCATAAATCCAAGGTCCTGTTGGAAGGGCAGAAAATGTTGGCATTTGTTTACTGGATTTTGACACTTTTATTTTCCTTTGAAAAGAAACCATATCTATGGCAATAAAAAAACTGTGTATTACTGAGAATGTAAGTCCCATGGGCACCGCTGCTCTGTTGATCTTTACTATCACCTTAAATTTGTGATGACAAAAAAACTTGGGAAAATGTTGCATTACCGTAAACTTAGAGGGGAAGAGAGCTTATTCTCTTTCTTTGCATTTTGCCTCCCTTTTTGTAAAAGTCAAAACTACCTTTGCTTTTGTTTGACACTGTCCTCTGAAGCAAGGACTGCCTCAATCTAGCGTGTGTTTTTGGACTGGGGGGAGGTGTCAGTCTCCATTTGTGTGACATACCGTGTATATCTGCACAATCTAAATAATGATATTCAAGCTGTGGTTGACTAATACTGGGGATAATTCATGAATAGTATGGCATACTGTTAAAATCCAAAATGATGCTACAAGCAAAGAATGAAAAACAAATGCGAAATGAATTACCGCAATCTGGTGCTATTGTAGATCTTCTTGGTAAAAGCAATGAAAATTTAATCAGATACATTATTTTTCCCTAGAGGATTTGATGCTGTTGTGACACAGCTGACAGTAAAGAGCTATTATGGGGTTCATTTAAAAAAAAATAAAAAAAAGGAAGGCAAAAAGAGCAATGTGATGTTTTCTAGTGCTGTAGTATGCCTTGGGTTTAAAGTATTGTAAAAATCACTGTGGTGGGCAATAATCCTTCAAAAATAGCATCTCGGTCTACCAGACCATTATAAAATATAAGTGATGACATCATTGATCTAGCTTAGGGAGTAAGTAGATTCTGAAAGGAATAATGACTGGTTGCTATGACAATATGCCCCTCGCCAGCTGCTGATTTGTTACTTGAACACAGGGTTTTACGTGCAAGATCCAGGCTCTGCGTGATAAGCTCTGGGTCTTCCTGGTTCAGTCTTTTTATGCTGTTCGTCACACAGAAAGCTGGAAGCTGATGAGGCCAGACCATCAACAGAAAATACAAGCAGGTATGTCTGGCATCAGAGGTTTTTTTCAATCTGTTTAGTAGAGAAAATGTAGGTGGTATTGTGGAGCCAGATATAAATTAAAGCAAAATTTGTTATGCTGTAGGTTTTTGAACTAGTATTTTAAAATAGAAGCATGCTTAGCTCGTTTCAAACATTGAAATTGGTGTCATTTTTTGTTAAAAGTCTCGCCTGCTTTTCTTTTTAGGGGTGTATAAAATAGGAATCAAAACCATATAGACTGATTTTATTATTTACAGCTCCTCCGAATTATTGAAAATACTGTAGTAGGATTAAAAACCTTGTCGGTCTCATTTCTAAGGAGATAAGCACTGTGGATGAATTAAATTTGCACAGAGCAGATTATCTGTTCTATGGATTCAGTTTCTATCCTTTTTGTTTGCTTCATAATGCATAAATATTGCTTGTCTCTTGCATAATGCTGTGCACTGTGACTAAATGCAGATAGCTTGACTTCACAGTTGATTGGTATTGTGATATTTTGTAGCCTACTGCAGACAGCCCATAAGGAGCTGCATAGCGTCCTCTCGAACTGAAACAGGCAGCACTTCCACCAAAAAGGAGTTTTTGTTCTGAAGGTTTCTTTGTTTTGGAGTACACAAGTATTCTGAGGATGCAGGACTGATGATAAGAGTTCAGGCTGTGGTTTAATATTAGCTTTCACTTGAGATTCAGAGGAGAAGTAAACATTTTGGTGTCCTGTTTATTAAAGGCATTGGTAGCTAGGACATTATAGTTAAGAAATTGTTTACGCCTGTAGGTAGATGAAAATTCTATTCTACAATTACATGCTGAGAGAAGGATGCATGACAGTCTTTCTAAGCATTATTTAGGGATGTAGTCCAATAATATCTTACTGCTACTGTATAAAACAGGTTTATGATTTCTTTCTGGATTATAAAATCCTTTAGAAGCTGAGGAGCTAGCCGGCTTTAGAAACAAGGGTGGGGTTTTTTTCCTTTTGGGGTATCTTATTTTTAGGATGGTCATGTCCTTATTGTAAATAATGTTAAGGTTGCTTTGCACTACTGCTTTCAATACAAAAAATGTTTAAGACAGAGGTGTGCCTTAGTTGTCTAAACTCCATTTTTGCAGAAATTGTTTTAGTTTCTTTTAGATTAAATTATAACTCAGAGCTAGCATACGTTTTATATGTAACAGACAGGCTGGAATGTTTGCATAAATTATCTGGGTTTAATTACAGGCAAAGCAATCACACAAATAAACAAATTTTAATCTTCAGGTGAAATGTCTAGGATAACTTAAATCAACTTTCATCTTAAAGATTTCTGGCGGTGGTTTAACTTCTAGAGATTTAACCTGTATCGAATTAGAAGGCAGTAACAGAGAATGCCAAAAGACAACAGATGCTATTGTGGGGTTTTTTTCATTCACAACGTGTCTTGTGTTTTCTTAGGCACAAGTTTTCATGGATTTTGTCTTAATATATTAGTAGGTATTAATGTGCATAGTCATTGCTAGAAAAAGGATTAGATCCCTAGGGTGCCATTTTCAGCATACCTTTTGTGTGATTTTACAGACCTATACAAAAATTATTTTTTTAGTATCTTCAATAAGAATCCTGCAGAATTTTTGTGTTTATATATATATAAAAAATCTGTGTATAAATATGATGTCAGAACGTGAGGCACTGAAAGCTTCTTTTTTTTTTAATACATTTTTTGCAAAGCCTTTTTTCAACTGAAATATTAACACAAACAGAAATGAAACCTTATTGATTCTGGGACTGTACAGTGTCTATAAATATCCTTTTTGTATTCGGCAAGCACAATTGATCTAAAGGCTTTATTGAAAAATGCTTCCCTCCCAGAGTAGACCAGTCAAAAAAAAAAAAAAAAAAAAAAAAAAAGAAAAGGCATTCACTGCCTGAAAATTCCACATGACAATCACAGGGATAACTCTCATGACATTATGCTGCATGCTATCTAAAGAGGCACTATGATCTTACCATGTACATTTAGATATTTTGGCTTTACCCCCTTTGAAAACTAATATAATTTACTTTAATGTAAATCTTTTCTTTAGATAGTATACATAAAAATTTTATAAATTACAGTACATCACTTAAAAGTCTAAATTTGTAGTCTCTTCAAATTTAATATTCTAAATGTGAAGGTTGGGGTTCTTTTAATTGTGTACACTTTCAAAGGTCTTGGTGCACTGCAGGCTTTAAGTGAGCTAAGCTTGAATAAACAAGTGTGTCTTAACTGTGGAAATGCAGAAAGAGAAGGGTTAAATGACTTGCTTATGGCCATGTGACCTCATTACAGATACCACATTTTTAGTTCTGACCATAAAACCCCACATATTTCCACTTAACATTCATAATGTCACCAAATTAGCCTTCCTAGAATAATTACAGGACCTAAAGAACTGCATTCTGATTTCAGATGATGTTAATTGAGTAGGCCGGACTGTTTTCTGTTTCCTTTCTTTCCTGCTAAATAGTAAAGAAACTGCTTGTTCGTTTTACAGCTGCATTTGACAAGGGTGATGACCGAAGACTTGGCAAAAAACCTGTATTCACTAGTTCTCAGGTAAACATTTCTATCCAAACATTTAAAATACTCAGAAGCTTGAAAACAAAACTTCATCATGTGTTTCTAAATTAACTATTAATTTGTCATATTATTTAGTGGAACTTGCTTTTGAAAAATTTGTATATTTGGTGAACTGTTATTTCTGCAGAATCAGTAATGTCCATTACTGGAAACTTCTTAGGACTCGGCCTATGCTCTGCTACATTTTTAAACAGATAAGCTCCAATAAAAGACAGGAATCTGTGTTGAGAATCTCACATTCCCCTGTCATTACGTAATGAAACTGATCCGTTTCCCAGAGCCAACGGTTTGCTACTAAGCTAATGAGTCTGGCTGTTATCACAAGCCACCAAAGCACTGAGTCTGTTCCACTCCCTGCCCTGAAAACATATTTTGTAGCGTCCTCAACTCTTCTGTTGAGACTCACACTCAAAACTACTGTTTGGTAGAAAAACAGTATGGGTTTCACATGACTTGATGGTCTTGGATACACTGCAACGATTCTGGAGCACACAGAGTCCATTTCATGCACTTAATTCTCCATGTTTCTGTATACATTCTTACATTAGAGAGAGAATGAATATTGTCACTTATCTGGTGGATACACTGTCAGTAATGGTTATTAACATCACATGTATTATAATTTATGGGTTTATGTTTCTAATAATTAATAGTCTTTATTCTGCTTTGGAAAATATGCACATATAACTCAAAAAGCCATTTTCTTACTTCAGCAGACACTGATAACATAAATATTAGAGTAATTTGTCCAGAGTAAAAGTAAAACTGTAGTTAGTTATTTTTGTCCCTTCAATATAAAGCAGTATTTCGCATGAGATTTATGAGGCACTCTAGTTATTTCTGGTACGTTTATATTTTTGAAAGCCAGCAATCTGAGCTAAACTCTATTTTTTTTTAATATTATTTCTGTGCTGAATCTCATTGCTTTAGATTCATGTACTACTTTAAAAGTAGCTGTATTTCAGAAATGAAACATTATGGATACTTCAGTGTTACAAATGCCTTCTGGCTTTTTTGTGGTTTTGTTTTTCCCTGATGGATTTTTTTCGTTCCTAGCTAAACAAATCTACCACCGAATCTGTTGGTATAAGGAGTACTTCCTGGGCAGAACACAGCAAGAAAGATTGCTGGGGAGATTCTTCCACTCATCAGGATAAGATGAAATCTGATGGATTAGGAGCATCTGGACATACATCCAGCACCAATAGAAACACTGTTAATAAGGCTTCAAAGCACGAGGATGTAAAGGGGAAAGATGGCAAAAAACTCGTTTCCAAGATTACTAAGGATTCAAAACCTGGGGAAAAAGCTGCTTCACCAAAGGCTAGAGCTGTTATAAAGACGAAAATAGAAAATAATGGAAATGTGAAGGCTGAAAGCATGCTTACCAAGCAAGATACAGAAAAGACATCGTCTGCAAGTGGACAAAAAAATTCAGGAAGTGGCAGAGGACTGAAGAATCATGAAGGAAAAATTGCAGGTGCCAGACCTAAAGTGCTGACAGTAACCTCAAGTGTGCAGATCAAAACAAAACCATTGAAAAAAACCACAGGGAAGGAATCTCCCTCCTTAGTGACTGTGACAGGAACTTCCAGCAAGTCAAACTCGTACACAGATATCCAGACTGCCAGTGAACAGACAGGGGAACCCAAAGAGGATAAATTGGTAGAGGAAGGGAAAAAAGAGACTGGTAACTTTTTTTTTTTTTTTTTTAAATTATTATTTAATGTCAAGTTCCCGCCTAATTTGGCCCAGGGTGGTCATACACTGAAAACCAGCCTGGGAAGCTTTAGAAAAATCTACTATAGAGTGATAGGAGTCGCCTTCTTCCCCTGTAAATGAGTATTAACATGAGATAAGAATATTAAATTTCTTCTCTATCAACTGACTTTGTGGTGAAAGTTTTAAAAGTTTGGCATCTATGCTGTTCTTAATATATTCAAATTTTTTCAGTACTTCTATGCAATGCATTTCCCTCTATAATTAACTTTGAATTTACTTTACAATAGTGAAAACAAAGTCATCTGTGAAGACATCAAATGGAGTCACCAACAAAAAAAAAAAGACTGAGCTTGAGGCTAACGTCACAACAAGCAGGTATGTTACTAGTCAATATGCTGCTTCACATATATATATATATGTAATATATAGGGGGGTGTAGACATGTTTGAAAAAAAGTTTCAGGGGAACTACTGATAACTCAGCATGCTCTTTTTAATCTGAGAATGGTTGTCTGTTGCATGTCATTAGGAAAACTGTTGAAGTTAGCTACTGGAAACATTGCCATAAAGATTAAAAATTGGTTTGGCTTTTGTTGGATCATTTCATGCTAATCATTTTAAAATTGTTATAGGTCATTCAGCATTCTGCATACCGGAACGGTTCATGACTGCACAAGGTGTCGTAAACTTACTGTTTCTGGGATAGCTTAGACTAAACTGGACAGGAAGACAGCTAAAGCACTGAAATTGTGAAATGGGTCATTTGTATATGTGTGCATATATAAAAAAAATACACACACATACAGGTTTTATTTTCAAAATCATACCTTCCAGGTTGCATTTTGAATGTTTATATATGTGTGCATATTAAAACACATATATTGCTTAAATATAATTAAAATTGCTAATTCTTAAGCTTGCAAATAATGGATATAATTTCTTTGCAGTCTGACAAAAAAATCAACTGTAAAAGGGTGTAGTGAACAAAATGCACAAGCTGTTCTAAAGAAAAAAGTGAATGTGAGTAGCAATTCTGCAGCACAGCAAAACACACCTACCAGTTCTCCCAAGAACCAAGGTAAAGTTTCTTACAGCAATGAAATGGTCTGCCATTATTATGCAAAGTTTGTCTTTTTGGTTTTGGTTGTTTGTTGGTTTGGGGTTTTTTAGCAAATGCATTTGGCAAAACCTTCTGAACAAATCTGTATATTTTCTGTATTTCACCTGTGGTGACAATCCTAAACTGTAAAACGCAAATGAATGTGTCAAGTTCAACATAAGTAAAAGATGGTCTTCACTGCCACGTAGTGTTTTCTTCGGCTCATTTAATCTCCTTTGTGAAGTCTTTTATTTGCTGATCCCCTGCACTTGTGCACTTGGAAGCATGACTGAGTTCAACAGAAATTCTGTAGGTCACGCATTTATAGCATGCATCACAAACCTGGACTGCAGACTCCTTTATGAACTGTTAGGTTGAGCCTCCCCTTTTTGGTGGTCCTCGCTAGCAGCAGCACTACTGATACGGACCTACACCACAAAAGAATACTTGATTTCAACAGCTGTTTGTATCAAGTATCATGTATTTGTATCAAGGGAAATGACATTGTAGACCACAGAGAGGAAACCCTGCTCTTTAAAGATAGAAAATGTTAAGGATGGAGCTCTTTTTAATCCCATTTGGACCTGGCAGTTATTGTGGGGGGAGAGGAGGGGGTGAATATTCAAGTTAATTTATCTGAAATACATTATGATATAGCAAACACAGGTCCTGTCAACTTGTGGTCATTAAAGATCTTGCAGTATTTTCTGATTGAGAAGGGACTTTAATTCTGGTTTTCTAATCACATTATAACTAATGTAATTATTTTCTGCCTGCTTTCATTTCCTCTACAATATAAATTGAATACAGTACTCATCACTTCCTGTGTTAAGCCTGCTGTGCAGTGTTTCCGTGCACATTAGGTAGCTGCCACTTTCTACTCCAGCGATGACTACCTTCAGTAGCTGAAGCAATTCCTTTATGTATAGTCTAGTAAGTGCTTTAGTTTTAAAGATGACATGTAAATGCAAGGTGGTATATTTATCTACTGTTTGTTTAAGATATCGATTCTTAATTCTTTAACAAGCCTTAAATCCCTTGGTTACATAAAAAGTTGAGTAACTTGCTTCTCCGCATAAACTATCATTAACATAAATTTGGTGAATATACTTTGACTGGCATATACAATCTTTATAGTCTGTCTTTTGGGGTTTTTTTGCTGTTTTTTTAGGACCTCAGGGGGGATCACCAAATTCACTGAAATCAGGAATTTCTCCAAAACATAACGAAGAAAAAAATGTGCTACAGCATCTGGTTCAGACAACACTCCCGGAAAAACATCCTTCAGCCAAGAAGAGGAGTGTTAAGCAGTCACAAACACCTGTAGCAAAAGCCACTGCAAAAGTAACACCTAAAACTCTGGCTCAGTCAAAGCATGCTGAGATCATGAATAATAAAGACCCAAAACCAAAAGCAGCTGGGCAATCTGTATTAAAATCTCAGTCCTCTGCCCAAAAGCATTCAAGGAGTGAGTCTCCTATTGTCCAAAAGAACGTGCATACCTCTGAGCACAGAAGTTCAGAACAGAAGCTTGAAAAAAACATGTCTGACTCTGAGGCAGGTCGGCTTCATGACAATGAATGCTACTCAGCAAAGCAAAGTGAATCTTTAAGATCCGGGATAGAAAGTAGCAGCGAAGATAAACTGCTGGCGTTCTGTGAACCCAGTAAACAAAAATTATCAGATCCTTCTGAAAATGTGGAATACAAAATACAATCTTCTCCTCTAATTACAGAAGAAACTATTTCTCAAGTACAAGTTTCACTGCAAAATGAAATGGAAGCAAGACAAAACAGTGGAGACCAGACTGGAATTAAACAGATTGAAGATAGGGAGGAAAATGATAATACAGCTGAATTTCACTGTCATGCTCAGTCTTCCAGTGATAGATACTCAGACTTTTCCAAGGAAGCTAATCAAAAGGCTACTGCTTCAGGAGAACTGGTGAAACATTCAAAACCAACAAAAGTATGTACTGAACAAAGTGATAAATTAAACTCTGAAACAGGTCTTAATTGCGATGAAAATGCTTTACCAAGCTTTTCCAGAACGACAGCCAATAAAGAGGATGAGACATCAGCTGAGATTCACATGGAGGGATTTCTTATAGCTGATGAGTTGTGTGATACATCAGCCTTGACTGAATACAAATCAGCTACAGCAGATTTAGATGATGTTTCAGAATGTTCCACAGAACAAATAACAGAAAAATGTTCACCTAGTTACACAGAGCCTATAGAACCTACAGAAATGCCAGAAAACCATGAAAATGCAGAAATACCCTTTGTGGACCACTGGAGTACTGGTGCACTAGATCCAAAAGAGAGTCCTGAATCGGATACTGGCAGTGCAACCACATCCTCTGATGATATAAAACCAAGATCAGAAGATTATGATGCTGGAGGTTCTCAGGATGATGAAGGATCCAATGAAAGAGGGATTTCTAAATGCAGCACTACCTTATGCCATGATTTTCTTGGAAGAAGCAGCAGTGACACAAGTACACCTGAGGAATTAAAGATTTATGACAGCAGCCTAAGAATAGAAGTGAAAATGAAAAAAGAGGGTTCTGATCTCTTCCGTGTTAACTCAACGAGTGACGATGAAATACCAAGAAAAAGACCTGAAATATGGTCCCATCAAGAAAGTGCAAGGACCAGTACCAGAGAAAGCAAAAGTTCTGCTTTTGGTAATGCAGAGTTTACTCAGGAAGCAGACCAAGTTTCTTCTTCTGCTGATGAAACAGAAGATGACAGATCTGAAGCAGAGAATGTTGCAGGAAACTTTCCTCCAGCAAATGTTCCTACGCAACAGTTCCAAGGAATTGATAATTTAGCTTTTGAAGATGCAACAGAAAGTGGTACTGCAAGTCAAGAGATTTCAAAAACTAAAAATTTCAAACGATCTGTTTTGCTTTCAGTAGATGAATGCGAAGAATTAGGATCTGATGATAGAGTGGAAACTCGTACTTCACGTCAGCATTCAATAGATTCTCTGACTCCTTCAGAAGTATTTGACAGTGTTTCTCAAGAGCAGCACGGAAAGACTTTTTATTCAAGATACTCACTGGAAATTGAAGATGGATTCCTGGATTGCAAACAGCATAAGGATACAGAAAATAGATTGGATAAAAGTGAAAGTTCTCTCCTAAATATTCATGGCACTGAAATTCCAGGGAAGGAGAACCAAGGTGCTTCAGTGACTGAACAACATTGCCCAGAGAAAGTATATTCAGCAGCTAGTCTGTGTCCAGGAGAAAAACAAAAAGTAAACATGAAGAATGAGGTGGCTAGTGAATTTCACCAATGCAATAAATATTTAGACAACGATGCAAAATCTCAAGAAAGACCATGTCATTTGAATCTTCATCAGAGAGAAACTAATTCTGATGTGCAAAAGAGCAGCTCTGCAAAACCTGTAGAAGCCAGTAAGAGTCAGATACTGACTCAGGAAGGTCAAGTGAGAGACAGTCAACCAGCAACGACTGAATGCGCTAATACTGATTTACTTCCAGGTAATGTACAGAAATAGAAACATTCAGTCATTCAAAAGTTAATAGGGAAAGCTTTGGCAATTTGTCTGGGATTGAATCCTGAACTGCAGTAATTTTGGCTGAAGCTATATTTGATTAAATATTTTTAAGTATTTCACTTGGGTAGAGAATGCTTGTCTATTTGAAATACCCGTCAATACCCTGCTGTTCAATGAGAAAATTGACTACAAGAAATGAGATTTCATGTCATGCTAAAAGAAAGATTGGATGCAGTTGTTTGTACTTCAGTCATTTTTGATCCAATCTAACATTGACAGCATCATCTTTTGATGGAATCTTAGCATTCGTTTTGTCTGCTTGACAACATATAGTATGTCTGAATGGGATGTGCAATAACTACAGTAATAACCTTAACTAAAGCGCACTGAACTGTTTACCTGAACAGCTATATGCATTATTGTTGTAATTTATTCATATATTATACAAAATTTGGATGTTTCTCCCACTGAATATAAGTGAGTATTTGCCATATACATCAGTGGGAGCAGGTTTGAACTCTGATTTAGAGCTTATGAGATGTCTAAAATTCTAAATTTTACCACTAAAAGCTTATTTCCTGAAAGAAAGATTATACTTAGAACTAATGCTTATATACAGAAACCTTCTAACTTGTTTCACGTAGCTAGATGAATACTTGTCTGGTTCTGTGTTTTGTCTTCTTTACACCAGTAACTCAGACTGTTTATCCCATCAAAAATATACAATAGTGTTGATCACAGCTATTGTGTATTCAAGAGTAATGAAATGCTGCTGATGATCTGTGTTCAGCCAGATCACAGAACAAGAAGACATTACAAGTTGTACTATTTTTTTTAAGTTTGCTTGCCCTTGCCTGCAGCTGCCCTTGCATGTGCAGTGTAGAAAAAGAAAACTGTGGATAAACTATTTTGGTTTTAATTCTCTTCTAAGCTGGCACAGCTTTAGTCACCATTCAGTAATCATTCTCTATTAATTCCCTCCATGCACCTCCTGGTCTAAATTTAATTTATGTAGTAAATGAGAAATTTCATGTGCATTAAGTGTATATTTACGTTGTCATTTTCTGTATCAGAAACTTAATTATGGAGGTTATTGTTAATTACCAGTGGTGATTGCTGCTTTAACTTAATTTATATATAATTTTTTGGTTTTTATATAGGAAATAAATGCCTCAAATGTTGTCAATTTTGTATAACCCTCCATCCCCCCCCTTTTTTAACCTGGTTGGATTGTCCTTTCTGAATGAGTTAAATTTTGCTCTACACAGCCCTGAGGGGAGGATCATCTGCAATTTTTACATTGTACAGTATTGTGAATTATTTCAGGAGACATAGATGATTATGACACAATGGCACAAACCTGCATGTATGAGCATCGGCCTTCCAAAACCCTTTCTCCAATATATGAGATGGATGTTGGAGAAGCAATTGAGCAGAGGATGGATTCAGAAACAGCAGTTCTAGATGTCGATTTTGAAGATCAGCAGTTTGCAGAACAGGACTGGACTCTTCTCAGGCAATTGTTATCTGAGCAGGACTCAAACATAGGTTTCAAAAACTCTGTTCCTGAAGACCTTAACTTAGCACAATGTCTTATCAATCAGACACTGTTTCTGGCACGAGATGGTTCAAATCCTCAGGGTACATCACAAGTTGACACATTCAGTAGGTGGACTGAACTCATGTCTCCACTTGATGATTCTTCAGCAAGCATTACAGTGGCAAGCTTTTCATCTGAAGACTGTTCATCCCCTCAAGGGGAATGGACAATTCTCGAACTGGAAACCCACCATTAAGGTGATCAGATGTTTGCAACTGAACTCCAGCCTGTTCCCCAAATCTATTTTTGATGAGTTGTTTCCATACAATAATGAAATACTGCATCAGTCAAGAACGAGAAATTCTTGATACTGAGGCAATCTTTCTGATATAATGAGGTAAATATGTTAATTTATAATCTAGTTTTACTCACAAGTACAATAATTTTTCAATATTTAAATGTATGTCTTTTCTAAAAATGAACTTTGAGCATGTATTTTCTAGAATTGTTAGAAAAATTAGATGACATGAAAGAAAAATCTTGGTTTACACCCTCTCTTTTCCTTTCTGATGTTTAATATTCTCATGAAGCAAGGATTTTAAGATGACTGCACAATTAATAGAGCTATTCTCCTCTTTGCCCCCCCCACCCCCCTTTACATGGTGACTTCATTTTACAACAATAAAGATTCAGAATGGTTGTGTCGAAAGGTGATGTGTGCCAGTGCTGCTTTAAATGATGGAAACGTATTCATTCATTCAAAGAAAACATTTCAATATGAATTTACCTTGGGCCTTATTAATTTAAGCAGCTTGTTTGGTTTGTTTCTTCCAGAATTGATTTTTTGCATTTTTGGTTTGTTAGAAGTTTCCAGTAAATTTTTTTGTGTTTCCTTTAAATATCAGACTTCAGAGGGTCTGTGCTATACGAAGAGCACTGTTTTTTTTCTTGGAAATGCACCTATTACTCAAATACTTTCAGTGGCATAGTGCATGAATTCAGAGGAGTTGGTAGAATGCTATACGTGTTCTAAAAAAGTATGTCTCCTATCCCCGAAAGTATCTCTCAGTCTGAAGTCCTCAGTGTTACATGGGAAGTCTGACACTGACTAGAGTTACTTTCAGGCCTCAATTCATTACACTTCCAACCTTCTGATGCTGCCCAAGGCATAGCAAGGTTCTCAGGAATTTGTTTCTGTTTGTTCTCATAGATGCTACATTTTTGGAGGATTCTCAAATCTTCATTAATACCTCCAGTGTAGCTTTTATATTGAGACTAAATGTCAACATACCCATTCTTCTGACTAGGAGTGAAATAGAAAATACTTCTCAGTACTACTAATTCTGCTGCTTTTGGCTATTAATTTGGGTGTGGACAAGACTTGTTTATTGTCTCTTCTGATTTGATGGGGGAGGAAGGGAGTGAGAAACTATTTGTAATTCTTACCAAGTTAGAACTCCTACTGAAAGATACAGGGGGTTTTCCGGCAGAGGTTGGGCCCCCTGCGATACCTGCATTATAGTAGGGCTTGTCTTTCACACAGCTTAAAATCTAAACGTGAACTATTCTACCTCCTCTTAGCCTTTGACAGAAGTGCCTTCTGTGGCAGGTGGGTGCCATGTGGCAGTACAGGCTACTAACTTGTCTTTTTTGTTAAAACTACTTAAGTGCACAGCTTAGGCTGGCTTAACTATTGGTAATATGGTCAGTTTTGCAAGCTTTTGCACAATTCCAACTGTGCACCTTAATTTTCTTTAGAACTCAATTTCTTTTTGTTCATAGTCAGAAGTTTTCAGTTGTGTGGAAATATGAAGCTGCCCCAGCATGTGACTTAAGGTATGATTTCTCTTCCCTTTGGACTTCACAAAACAAAGAGCTCTGAGGTAAAAAAAATTATCTAGAAAGTCACTTTGTTCAACTTCTGATACAGAAGTAAGTGATGTTTTATTTTCCCCAAAATAAATCAAGGAAGAATTTGATCTCATTCTTTTAATATCCGGGCAGGAAAAAAGGAAAGCCTGCCTTTCTCTTTATGTCAATGAAAGACTCAATTTAGTTCATGGAAGGAAGATGTTCAGTCTCATAATAAAAATCTTCTCCCTACTCTTTTAGCTTACAGCAGCATAAACAGTTCGAGATCATAAAATTCAGAATATTTAAAATGTAATATGCTGGACTGACTTAACCCAGTCTTCATACTGGGGGAGTTAGAAGAACCTTTGCAAAATTGCACATCATCAAGAAAACCTATTTTTCACCTTCAAGTTTACAAGATATATCCATAGTGGGTAATCTTTTGGATAAATGAAAGAACTATAGTAGTAGCCGTACAAAAAGATGAAACTCTAGCGAAGCTCTTGGAGAAGGCTGAGGAATGGTGCTTTGTCAATTTCTGTGTAAAACACTGAAAATTGTTTAAAATAAAGTTTAATCAACTTTAAAATCTTGATATTCTAGTAGCGGGCATTCAGATGTTAAACAAAATGAAATTATGGAAAGGAGGAGAAGCTAAATTATTAGGAAAAGTGACAGAAAGTGAAAGAAGGGTCCCTTCTGGTTTTTTCTTTTTTTCCCCCCTTTGCCCATATTTTTAACTTCCTGAAACACTGAAAAGTGGCACGCAAAGTTCTGTGATGGTCATATGAAATACAATCAGGTATCAGGCGTTTTTAATTTGTTTTTGTTCTTCGCATTTACTTTTTCAGTTGTATGAAAATTAAGTTAGCTTCTCTCTTCAAGTCCCCAGCGATGATGTTGCAATTCCTTCAATGGTTTTGCAGCAGACCAGTGATGAGGATTTGGTGTATTGTTCTGTTGGTACATGTGCAGCCATAGAATTAAGCTTCCCACAGCCAAGTAGTCTCTGTAGAAGTATCAGGAATAGAAAGTGGTATTGTTTTTAATTTGTGTTACCAGAGTGCCTGTGAGGCTTAATCAGACCAGCATCCCACTGGCTAGACACTGTACAAACAGAACAAAAACAATGACTTCCCACAGAGTGGTTCTAATCCAAGTTAAGAGAAATTACAAAAAAAACATGGATGGATGAGTAAAGTGAGTGTGTCAATATTTGTCTGTCTGATTAGCACTGGTTTCAGTACACCATCAGTTTAAATATTGTCCTTTTTTTTTTTTTTCTGTATGCATTATGAGAAAGGGAATTCAGAGGGGGAGATTTGGAGGCTGAATAATGAGGGAGGTGTAAGGATCTGTATTCCTGACCAGGCCTGGGTGCCATCTAAACTGTTTCTGTCTGATCTTCTTTAGTAGTCCCTCCTCATTCAGGAGGCTGTTCAAGCTTTAAGCAGGTGTAGGTGGCTACCTCTTTAATACTATTAGTCACTCGAGTTCTCTGGAGTCCAACTCATGCCTCCTGACAGTGATTTTGCCACTGTATTGGACTCTTCTCCAAAATATAAGCAAAGGGACAAAGGTTTGTTTGAAGCCTTCATATACAAACAATCAAAGCTAGTGTCATGGGCATCAAATGAATAGTGATTCAGAGGTCCTGAGTGACCTCTACAAAAAAGAAAAGGTATGTATTTCTGATGAAACTGTGAAAAGGCATCAGTGAAAAAAGCAAAGAAAGAGATGGCATAGTCAAAACAACGTTTAAGAATTTACCTTTGCAGTAGTATTTTGAAGGAGAAAGAACAGTGAAATTGCTTTGTCAAAGCCTGAGAAGACAATGTTACAGTCAACAGGTGATGCTGACAGCTTAAATGAGGTTGTTACATAAATGGATAAAGATGTCTGTATCCTACTGATAGTGACAAGGAATTTGGTGAAGTATCAGTCAAATTTAGAGGAGAGGACTCAGAAATCAGAGTTTAAGTTAATGGCCCTAATTTTGCCTACCTTGAATCACATGTTATGAAAGTGAAAAATGATAAAGGATGTTTTACCTGTATGGATATATTAAGTTTAAATTAGGCTAGACCTCCAAAAGGTGATGTCAGTAGGCATAATTACTTTTTTTGCTTGGAAAATCAGTCTTTTCTGGAGTGGAGAAGCAGCTCTGCAGGTTTTTCACATACAGATGCTAGCCAAAATAGTATTTGTGGAATAAATCTCCGACAGACATATTGCAGAGGGAAAAGAAAAGGGAATGGAGGCCCAAACACTTGGAACGCTACAGGAAAGTGAGGGAAACAGTGGTTCTTCCAAATGATCTGCTCAAAAAACAATTTAGGGAAGCAAAGGAAATAAACAAAGATGGTGACGGGAGTCAAATGAGGATGATTTGCTATAAGGAAAAAATGCACTGTTGGCTTCCCTGAAGATGGCCCACAAGACATGATACAAACCAGCAGATTTGAGGCTGTTTAAGAACATGTTCTTGGGGACCTAGATCAAAATAAGATACTGGCTTCCTCAGAAGGAAGGGCAGGCAGATGCCAGTTAGGTAGAGAATGACAGAATTGCGGGAAGGAAACGGAGCATAACCGTTGAGAGAGGCAACAGTTAGAAAAGCACATCAGCTAACAGTATCTTTTTAAAGGCATGAGACTACACCGTATTTATATAGTGTAACAAAAGAGAGGAGGTGACCAAGACCTAAAGTGAAGATCAGGAGAGATAAGTATGCATGAAATGAGCTCAGCAGACAGTTCCAGCTGCTACCACAAGCTATCAGATAAGAGAATAACGAAAGACCGCTTTTGTGGTAGGGGTAGTGGAAAGGACTCTCCATATATTCATCATTTTTTCTCTTAGAAAAACTTGCTGCAGAATCAGAATTACAGAAAAACTGCAGAAAAATCACGGAGCTACAGAAAAATGCAGGCTTGAAGCAACCTCCAAAGGTCTCTAGTCCGACCTCCTGCAAAGGTAACTTCAAAGTTAGATCAGGTTTCTAGGGCCTTACCAAGGTCCATAGCATGTAAAATGGTATAATAAAGTCAGCAGGCAGGAACATGGTGTTCACAGGAAGTAGTTATTTGAGATAAAAATAGAATAAAACTACTTGGGGTATTGTTGGGAAATATTAGTAATGAAGTACAAGAAATACGGCTTTTTAAAGTTCTGGATGATCTGTGACTGAACTGTATATGTTTAATAATCTTATTCCACACCTCACTTTTTAAGGTTTTAAATTATTTCAAAATTACACTGAATTTTTGAGTTTGCATATTTTATTACTATTATTATTTTGGAGGAACTAGTGGGCAAGAGAACTCTCCATGTTTCTCACAGGCTGTCATAGGATCTGCTCCCCTAGCAGTCTGTCTCTCCCTTTCTTTCAGGGAATACCTACAAAAAAATTAATGCGCCTGGTCTAGGTTCAGAGTGTAGTAGACTGTTTTAAAAATCTGAATACATTTTATTGCCATCTGGAAAATCATTAGTAGCATGCTCGTTCTACTTTGCTCTGGAAAATCCAAGCCTTTGCATGAAGGAATTAAGAACTGCTGTTACGTTGTTCATCAGTTGCTCAGAACCAAGACAGTTAAGATCTTGTCATCATTTTGCTTGCACTAGCGTCAAAGGAAAAACTCTTGATGACCTCAGCTGAAGCAGGTTCAGGGCTCAGCTATATTAAATGCATGTGCTAGAAATGCTATTTTTCCTACATATATATTTCATAGTTTTCTAATTTTACTCTACTAATAACACTGTACAATTGTAGATTTGACAAATTGCAGCTAGAATGACTTCAATTTAGGAGTCATAATTGTATGCATTCTCTTAATATTTCATGACTGGGGTGATTTAACATTTGTACATTGATGGATTACATTCTTGCCGGGACTACGTAGGAACTGAAGACACAAGGGAGAAGAAGAAGTAGCGGATTTGTTAAAACTGATGATTCCATGGAAATGGACTTTTAGGTTTGAAATCTAACATAATTAGAAGCTTTCATCTTTTGCAGAAAATCCATAATGGTTTTCAGCTCTCTCTCTTGAACACCAGCTGTATATGCTTTAATGTGTTCAGTTTGGGAAAAACTACAGCTCAGATCTATTGTTTGGCTAATTTAAAACCAAGCCTCCTACCAACAACTACTGCATGTGTTTAAGGAAACTAAACCTGTACCAGAGGAAGGTGATCAATATGAAAATTGGGCATCAATTGGGGAAAAATACTGGGTTTGATTGGTTTCTTACACCTCTGGTAACTAGTAACCGAAGAAGCCGTGCACAGCATGCATGCACACATACCTGTTTATTTCTTGCATCTGAACTTCCTTTTTACACTTTGCCTTGCAGCCTGTACTGTACAGTCAGGCCACAGTTCGGCAAACGTGGGAGCACATCCACTCTAACACTTGCGTGTTGGCTTTCAGGTTAAGGGTCGCTTTTCAGAAAGGGTAACGGAGCAGGCACCGCGTGTACTTGCGTTTTTATATGGTACACAATTTAATGAGGTTCTAATTCTGATGAACCATCTAGGCACAGTTAAATTAACAAACAATTAATAAAAATTGAAATAATTAATAATGGAATTCCATTAAGTTGCTTCCCCGTTCTCCCTGATTTATTGCTCAAGTTCCCAGCTCAGAATACTGTTCCATTAGGGAAATCAAAGTCCTAAGAAATCTAATTTTTGCCTTACGAGGAACAAAAGATCTTCTGCTATTGCACAGTAAAATACGAATACTAATCAGATCTTCAGTAACTGAAGCCTCAATATTGGGTGAGGTTGACTATAACTCAGTAACTAGATGTATTTAACAAGGGCATCAATGGTCAAAGTAGATTTTGTATGCTACAGAAGATGACAGTTAACTGGGTTAGAGTGAGTGCGTGTTCTGGAGAACCTCAACAGAGGCTGACGTGTACAGATTTGAGGACTGAGCCCAATCACCCAGGTGGTCCATCAAGTTTTATGCATGCAAGTGGAAGTGGCTCTGACTTTTTCTCAGCTCCTAGTGAAATGAGTGTGAGTGGTGTCAGATCCACATTTATAAAAATCAGGTATTTTTAAGTGTCTGAAAGACACTTAAAGTGTACAGAAAGACTGGTAACCAAGTAAAAACTTTGGCTTATTTTACTTACTTTCTAACTGTATAAGCCAACTGAGACTGATCTCACCAAATTACTGAAATCTACAGCGTCTTTATGCAATCCTTATTCAGTAATATATGTGATTTTTCTTACACTTGTGATTAATGGAATAATTTTAGTTGTTCACTTCTTTTTGTACAACCCTCTTCTTAAGTGTGGCATGGCAGTCCTGCCTCAGTAGAATTCTATCAATGTGCTTAAGATCAGTATAAATAGAATAAACTGTATGTACATGCCAAATTCTGCATAGGTAGCGTAAAAACTTTTTGTTACCTTCATAGAATGAGGTAATTTTCATGTCTGTGAACATGAGACCCACCTATGAGTTAAAATTCCTACCTGTAACAAAATGTCCTTCTGTATCTTTGTGGTAGGGAAGGAAACTTCAATCTCTGTTTTCTGGATTATCATGTTGTAGTAATCAAGAATAATTCTACGGAAGTATAAGGGGATGCATTTGGAGAAAAGTTTGAGTCACTACCTGTAGTCCATGACTTTACAGTCCTAGAACATTTTGACCTCTCAGTCTTTGGGGGTGGGGGAGTGGGGTATTAAGCTCTCAAACTGAATGCTTGCATGTTTTCCACCTGCTTGCTTTTCAAACCTAGATAATTAGCTGGGGCCTAAGTAACCATATTTCCCAATGACTCCTTGTGAACAGTCTTCTGTTTCCAGAATCTCTGTACAGTGCATAGTCCCACAAGCTTTCTTCCCCATGCTACATACTGAAGACTTGGGTGATTCCTGTGTGACAGAAAATAATAAATCTTACCTGTAACTTAAATGCTGAGTCATTGTACTTCATTCAACTTGTGGACTGCTGCCATTGGTTTTTATCTGTGCTCTGTAAATTGCAAAAGAAAAAAAAGGGTTATTTTCCTCTTGTATCTGATTAGTGGACCTTCACACCTTTTTCTCCTCTAAAAGGAAAAAACTACTTTTTCTTGGATCGTGTCATTGGAGAGCAAGAGAAGTGATGTGTGTGAAGGTGAACAAGCAGTTCTCATCTAAAAATCTATAGAGAAGGAAGATACCTATGCAACTGCCCTACAAAATCAAAAAATGGTGCCAATTTAGAACATACAGGAAGTGGCCCAGGAGAGCACAGAGAAGCACTAATATGATGAAAGATTTTTGCCTTGTCAAAAATTAGTTATTAATTCAAATGCTTAAGCCATTATCTTCATCATATGGGAGTTCTAATCCCCAAATCCTCTATTGTCTGCTCTGCTCCCAGGAGTTATTTGATAGGCTGCCAGACACAGCCCTATTATTCCTCTCTCTTTGCAGCTTTACCTGGATGTGAAATGCACCATGGAAAAGGAATGTGGAAAAAGAATGCTTTTGAGATTTAAAGCTCAGACTAGCAAAATCTCAGAAGCTGCCACTGCAGAGGTAACTAATTGTAAGTAGTAAAATAAATTTAGCTCATAATATCAAGTAGCACTGGATTCCTCCAAGTCACTTTTTGGCAGGGAAACTACTGGGGAGAAGAATGCTCTGAAAAATATGCAATCCAGAAAAAATAATTTTCTTTGAGTCCGAGCTCCGTTTAATTAGCCTTCTGATGTTAGGTTCATGAAAAGAGAAAGCCAAGTCACGTAGTGAGATTTGGACTCATTTGGCATTGCAAAAAAGCTACTACCAGAACTGTGCCTTGAGCAGTTCCTAAACCCAGGGGCTCAGCGTGTCCCACTGCTTAAGACTTGAACTCGGTGAGGGGTAGGCTGGGGTGGCTTGTGCACAGAAGGCAGTGGGGTCCATGCCCCTCACAACTTTCTGACGCAGGAGTCTTACCTTTGTTTCAAATGTGAGCTATTGTCAGATGTAATGACAGGCAGATATATATTCCAGTATATATTCCAGTTAAGTTTCCAGTATACATTTTTGACAGCTGAAATTAAGATATACAGCAAGTTGAAATACCACAATTGGAGACAAAAATACTGACAGGAAGTAGTTTCTGTTAAGATTTTGGGTTTTTTCATTGTCCTGAACTTTTTCATCACTGTACTTTGATGCCTCCCAAGTGGGTATTTTCAGTTGAGGGAGGGGTGTCCAACTTCATGAACAATAAATGGCTATAGGGGAAAAAGGCATCTGCTGGTATCCCAAGAGCCCAAATTCAGTATTAAATCTCTTTGTAAAATCTTTTAATGTAATAATTTATCTTTTCTTTTATGTACCATACATTTCTAAGAGTAGTCCACTGTAGGAAACAAAAATCTGCTTGTCTGTTAAAGACACATTGTGAATCATCTTTTTATTCCAGTCTATTCCCTCCTATTATTTTTTCCATCTGCATTTTTGTAATTCAAATAATGGATGTACATATTAGACACATTTCAAAATATGAATTCAGATGCACTATCGTGTTATAAATCAAGTAGAACCACTACAACAAACCAGTTTCTACTCTGTGCTGCTGAGATTTCTCTAGTACTAAAACACAAACTCATTCACATGAATCCAAACTTCATGTCAGCAAGATCATCAATCTTCATCATAAAACTATCTTCATATTTTATAACTGTATTTTAGAATAATTCCTGATGTTAACTCCCTGATTTTTGCATGCCGTCAGAGCATGTGGCTCCGCTGTTACAGGAAATGGCTTCACAGTTTGTTGGTTCTGTCACAGCTCTCCATAACATCTGTTATAGTCCTATAATTTCCTGACTTTAACCAGAAATTTAAAATTTGGTTAATTTAAAAATTAGAAATACTTGACTTACTATCAAAAGTAGCATGACATTTCCATACCCTTGGAGGGAGGGGTCACTGTAACTCGGGTGCGTTCAACCAACAGAAGTAGGAATTCAGATGTGACTCCAAATCTTACACTGGTGTGAAACAAAAAGAAGAGTCATCTTTAAATCACTAAGATGTCTATTTCTAAACAAGCGAGACAATTTCCTATTTAAATGTATCATTTTTAATAAATGATGTCACTTTCTTCTATTTTAAAATGCCCTAAAAAAAGTTTAAAAAGGAAAAGCTTTTACTATAATCTCAGATTCTCAGTAAAAATACCAGTTTCAGTAGATAATAGGCATGAGTCTATATTCATATACTGGGTAAAGAGAGAGCTGGAAATAGATGCTCTTTTTCAGTACTTTTAATGACTCTACACTCCAGCTCTTCTTTACTATACAAAAGAAGTACTCTTTCCTCTTATATGATGAAAAAAGAAGCTCTAACGTTCTCAGTATTTCGCTTTCACTGAAAGTGGTGCCGTTTCTTGCTTTCACATTTTTGTAGTGCGTAACATCTATATTTAGAATGCCATAGAAAAGAATTTGGAATATTCTTCCCCAGAAACAGCTGCAGAATTAGCTGTCCATTAAAAACACTCCCTCAAGGGTTTCTCCTATGCAAAAGTAGACTTATTACCGTTATTGTTTATTACGCTCACCTGTTCTGCCTGGTGTCCTTCCACATTTTGTCTTTTCAGTCCTTTTTTACCACCTCAAAACGTCATGCTACTTGTACGGCAGCAGTCTCTCTGGCCAACGCCAGGTTTCTGGAAGCCTCCCCTGGGGACTCGAACAGGGCTTTCAGCAGCACAGCGGGCCACAGCGAAGTCAACCGGATTCGGTGCTTCCTGACTTCCCGCCAAGGCCTCAGTTGCTTTCTTAGCGCCATGTGCGCTTCACTTGGCGGTTGGGAGCTTTCGCTTGCCATCCCTTAACTCCTCAGACCTGTGCGGCAAGGGTGGCTCCAGCAGCCGCGGTTCCTCCTGAGGGCCGCGGGAAGGCGACGGGGGCCGCCCGCACAAGCCCGGCCAGCGGCCATGCCTCTGACGGCC
>NW_010226911.1:0-9902 GCF_000690775.1 Eurypyga helias
AAAAAAATAATTCAACATTAACATGTTTGCGTCCAAGGGCATCATTCCCACCTCCAGAAAGTAAACACATACCATAACAGTGAAATATTACTTGTTTTACCTAAAAGCCCACTCAGTGTGTTCAGAGACGTATTTTGGTTAGCATAAACTGACTACAGTAAATAAAACTGACTGGTACAACTATCTGAACGATCAAGTCACTAGTACAACATGCAAATCTCAGTGAATATAGTACATAATTTGCTTCCAGTCCCTCAAATGCTTTTATCTAATGCATTCACCACTCAAGCAGTATGTAGGAATCCTACATATCTGCATCATTCCTATAGCACCATTGATGTCCACTCTGCTTGGCGGGCACATTACTTGGAACGTGACAAGTGACACAAACAACTCCATGGAAGCCCTGTATGAGGAAAGACATATGTTCATTCCCATCACCTCATTCCCAAATCCTAGTCATCATTTAAAATGACCACAAGTCATTGTATTTCATTAACGTTTTCTGGGTTTGTTCCAGTGTTTTATCCTGTATTGTATGAAATGACTATCTCTGAACATGGGGGGAGTGGGGGAAAGGATGGGGGAGAATAGGACAGTGACTGCTTTCTACTGTATTTTATCTTTCTGATGCTTTTTGCCATCTTTAGTATGAACTCCTCCTTAAGCTCTTCTAGACACTTTCTGGCATCAGAGAGTGGTTTGGTGACACACCTGTCCCAGTTTCACATCCTGAAAACTGTGTCCTGAAGAAGACAGATACCAGAAACTTGAAAGTAAATACCAGCTCTGCTTCTGTCATAGTTCGTACTGGACTGGGATGTCCATAAAGACACTCTTTTAGATAAATAAACATTGACTATAAAACTACAAATGTCTCTTCTGAGCGTTTTGCAGGGTAATATTACTATTAACACAGAATATTATTATGAAATGTATCTATAAACCCCTTTCAAGTGGGCTAGCAAAGCAATACTCCAGCTCCCTTAATAAAAACTCTTTGAGCTGCAATGTTTCTAGGTTTCAAATATTAAAGCTACATTTTATGTGGTGCTTATCTACCACAGTGACAGTATTCTAAAAGACAGTTTCCAATTCAATCCACAGCAGTCCCATCTACTGCTTATTGATGTTCCTAAGCTTGCATAAAGTTATGTGGTGTTTTCTTTTCAGTCAGGGAATATTTCTCTGTTTGGATATTATTAAAACTAGTAATCTAAAAAGCTATATTTGTCTTATGCACATCAGAATGCAGTCAAATATTGGAGAAGAGTTTCATGAGATTAAATGCTGTTCTCCAGCCCTACCCCTTCTGATCTCTTCAGAGGAACTCTTGCACCCTAAAAGGACAGGACAAAGCTCCAAGTTCTTACCTTTGCTGTATCATTTTCTTGAATCAATTCTTAAAGGTCACCAGCTATTGTATGTGATGAAGTGGTACAGGAACGTAAGTATTTAGAAAATCACTTGGTGCACACTATTCATCATTATGAAAAGTTTCATAACATTCTTAAGGATGTCAATCCGGTGTTGTACTATTGACCAATGTGCATTTAGTGTAGAGGTAGTCCAGAAAGATCTATATAACTAATCACCTCAATATAGTAGATCAAGACCAGTTATTAAGTGACCTGCAGCTTATACCTCCACAATAAAACTTCTTTGTATGCGTGAAACAGATGAAACATGATTAATTGTCTCTGTTTTTTGCCTTTGAAAGTCCGTACTTTGGAACTTCAAAAAACAAAACCAGAAGGCAAGATGAAGAAGGTGGCAGGAGAGGAAGACTCAGGGAGAAGGGGAAGGAAGACTGCATTTCTTCCCACAAGGGTTTGTTGTGGCCATGAAAGATTTATGCACTAAATCAATTATAGACAGTAGATTCCTTTCCCTATCTAATTAGAGTAAAATTACATTAAGAAATTGAATACATTTTTTATTCAATTCAAATCTTTAATAAGGGACACTACCATTAAACAAACTGCAGTAGCTAGAAGGAAACACGTCCTACATCAGGCTCCTTTCAGACATAACTCATACGGAGTAGCCTCAAAACAACACAGATGTTTTGCACAGAACCGGTGGCACGGCATGCTGCGTGCAACCAATTGCAAGTTACACAAACAGGAAAATGCTTAACTTTCCCCCTACCCAGTTAAAATTACACTATACAAGATGTTTATGACAGGCATTCAGTTTAAACTGAGGCTAAATACATGCCACTCTCCATTGTGAATACTGACCACTCAGGGGAGCTAGAGACTGGAAAAGTGAACACAGCATAAGAGGTTGTTAAGTCAGACTTGCTAGTATCATGACAGTATGAACATAAAATACGGCATGTACACAACATATGAGGTTGTTAAATCAGACTTGCTACTATCATGACAGTATCTGTGAAAGAAAATCTGGGTTCACCAGTTAGGGTTCAGGTGGGCAATTAGGAAAATTAGGTGGAAAATTAACTCTATCCCAGCCAAAACCAGTACAGCCCACAAAAAAAAAAAACCCTCAGTCTATAAAGCTACTACCTCCCAACCAAATGTAAGAACATAAGAACCAAGTGGCCACCTCCTCAATATGCTGTGTCCCACAGTAGCCACTGTGCAGCGTCAGGATTGCTGACTCCTGCTCTTGGAGGTCATCCATCACTCTCTTATATGAGCAGAAAGGAGAGTAGAGAAAGGTCACTACCAGAATTCCTTAACCAAAATCTGCACCACCCGAGACACAGAACTTCAGAAATTGGGCCTTCGTCAAACCCAAGTAGTATGGGAATATCCAGAATAGTACAGAGCAGAATTGAACAGAATAGAATAATTTTCAGCTCGGAAATGACCTAAAAGGATCATCTAGTTCATCTGTCTGACCAATTCAGGGCTGACCAAAAGTTAAAGCGTGTTGTTAAGGGCATTGTCCAAATGCCTCTTAAACACTGACAGGCTTGGGGCATCGACCACCTCTCTAGGAAGCCAGCTCCAGGGTTTGACCGCCCTCTCACAGTAAAGAAAGGATTCCTGAAGTCCAGTCTAAACCTCCCCTGGCACAGCTGTCTCCATTCTCACATATCCTGTCACTGGATACCAGGGAGAAGAGCTCAGCACCTCCCTCCAATTTTGTGCTGTGTAACCCTCTCATGCCACCTCTTGGTACCCTAAGCTTAGCCACACAACACGGCTGCTCTATCTAGGTGTTCTCCTCTGTCATCTGTTCCCATCCAGCAGCTGACTCAGATGAGCTGGAAGATGGAGTCTCTGAGTAGGTGCAGACTGGGTAGGACTGCCTTTGCTCTGGCTGTTGCACCTGAGCATGTTCTTGGATGATTTTACCAAGCTCAGAGAACTTCCAGACCATGGCCTTCTGTGATAGGTGCCCCCAGTGCTGTGTGTACTGTTCCCCATATGGCCCAGGTACTGAGGGAAAGTCCCCCACCAGTCCTATTTCTGTTGCCTCAAGGTTACCCCACTGAAAGGGTAACTCCTGCCTGTCGCTCCATTTCTAGTCATGTTGGTCTTTTTATGTCCTAATATTTCTGGTACAGGAGAAGGGGTTTGGGGCCTGGGGGTTTGTTGGCTTTTTTTATAGTACTACTGAGGTGATCTTATCTGGAAACTATCATGACTCTCTGTCAAGATCTCTGTCCAGATACCCAGAAACCACCTTATAAAAAGTGTTCACCCAGTCTTCACCACCATGTGCACTGCCATCAGGAAGAAGTTCTCCCTAGAGAGGGTGGTGAAGCATTGGGACAGGTTGCCCAGAGAAGCTGTGGATGCCCCATCCCTGGATGTCTTCAAGGCCAGGCTGGATGAGGCTTTGAGCAACCTGGTCTAGTGGAAGGTGTCCCTGCCCATGGCAGGGGGTTGGAACTAGATGATCTTTAAGGTCCCTTCCAATCCAAACCATTCTGTGATTCTGTGTTTTACAATCTTTCATACTAAATTTCATCAGCCTTTTTATTTCAATCTTTTAAGATCTTTTTGCAATTCATCATCTAGACAGTCTTTGATATCTAAACGTGCAATTTATCACCATCTAATAAATACTATTCCTGATTTCCATCCCAAACTCCAATTAGGCAATATATGAATCCAATCTATATTGCCCTTTTTCCCTTCCTCCTAAGACTCAATCACCTACACTAAACATCAATATCAAGCTGCTGCAGAGATTTTTAAAATAATTTCATACATATGTTAATATGAAAATTCACATAGCATCATAAATTTGGTCTCACTTATATTGAATGGAATATCTGCCTGTATTCCAGTACATATAGATTTGTCTATGTTAAGTATGACAATATTTTAGATCTATTTTATACTTATACAAAATTGCCTCCTTCAACATTTTTATCTTCATGAGCACATGTGGATGAAGGATGTATTGTAATTCCATGTAATGATGGAAAGATTAAAAAAAAAAACTTTATGTATTTGTTTTAATCGAAGTAATATGTGCCCTGGAAGGTGCCAAAGTATTCCTGTTTCATGAGAAGGTGCCACAGTAAATTAAAGAATGTATCATATCTAGAATTTGTTATTTTGGGTTATTTTTTGATAGAGAAAGGGAGATGCAAGAAAGGATGGAAAGAAAAGCATTTTCCAGAGTGCTACTTAACACCGTCAAATGAGTAAAAAGCAGTTAATTACGTAAATGATTAGTGTGAATATGAACAGTACAAGAATTCTTTAAAGTAATTCCCTATTACAGCCTGTGCTGCATTTAATTTTAGAAAGAGAATCTTCTGAAGAGACAGGAATTGTGAATGATGGTTATGACCCACTCACTAATGTCTCGAGCACTGCTACCAGAACTATAATATAATCCATTCCTTGTTGAAAAAAATACTTTATACTTTTGCACAGTTAAGTTCCTTCTGAAGTTAAAAAGGTTTTCTGCTTGAAGATTAACTTACAACAAGATATCATTATATCCATGAATGATAACTCTCCAACTACAAATAACAGCATTGATGAGAATAAATTTTTTAAGTCGGAGTAGTAACATAATAGGAGAAACTCAGTTCACTGCACAGGTATCCTGAAAACTGATACACATAGTATTATGTACAGTCTATGCTACTAATCTCTAACACTGCTAGTAATAAATATTACAGTGTTATATTTAAATTATTATTGAAATTCTGCTTTCACTGAAGTGAGAAGAAGACTTCAAACTTAGCCAAGATCTTACTGTGCCATATTGAGACATCATTTAATTGTACTTTTACCTTTTCCAAATATATATTTATTTAATGAAGTTTAATTTGGGACTCCAAACTGTGAAGTTGTAATGTGGTAAGAACTTGCACACCCTTGCAAACATTAGAGTGACTGTTAACATTCATCCGTTTCGAAAGAAATGTTTACAATATGCATTTTTATTTTCAATTTGCTTTTAATCAAATACGGAAAAGGAAGAACATAATGCAGAGCAAATAAGACTACATTTGTAAGCTCTGAAACATAATGCTACATAACACACATTATAGGCCCTGCAAAATTAATATAGCCATATTTATATTCAAAATAAATTATCCCTTCAGTACTTTCACCTCAGATGAAGAAAACTCCAGCAAAACCTACTAAATTATGTTTACTGACACTTCAGAAAGCATCAGTAAGAACTGACAGCATTTTTAAACATCATATACATGACTGTGCACTAATAAAAACACATTCATAACAATTTTCCAAACCATTAGTGCAAATTAGGAATGATATTTGACATACATATCTAACATTAATCTCTCAGACACAACCACATGCAGTTGCTGATTACGCGTAATCATATTACTTACAAGAGTCAAGATATTCTGACACGTTACCTGAAAACAATTCAGTCTAGTTTTGTGCTTCTTCAGTAGGCGCTCTTCCAAACTTTGTCTCCATTTAAAAATAGTAAGAAGAGATGGCCACTTCAGATAGCTTGACTCTTGGGTTTTTCCTTTCTGCCCATCCAAAGAACATCGTTTTTGGTAATGTGGGCACAAAACCTCGTGAGGTGCTGCTTTTACACTAGGTACACTTCCTCTGTGATTTGTCAAGGTTGAGTTCTTTACTGCTAGATAGTTCATTTTTCACCTGTCTTAGGATGACTATTTTCTCACTTAAAAAAAAAAAACCCAAAAAAACAAAACAAACCTATAATATATTTTAAAATTCCCTAACACACCTGTTTTCAACGCCTCATGAAACAGTTTTAGTTTTCTGCATACAATAGCATTCTGTACCCTAAATTATAAACCCATAAATTTTGCTGTAATTTATAGCATTTGATGCTATTAGTTGCACAACCCCAAAACGAGTTTGTCATTGCACATGACACCAAATTGGTAATCATTTTTATCTGACCTGTCCCAGAGCCTCTGAGTGGATCCTAACCCATTATTCACAACTCTCCCACAAGACAGGCTACGTGGTAGCTGTTCCCTCTCACTCGCGTGTCCTGCACTGTTCCTCTTCTATTGTACTAACGTTACTGTTTGCTATTTTACAGTTGCCAAAACAGACCATCGCATCAGCGCGCTCATGCAGCATGAAAAACAGCTCCATCGACACATACTCAATGTAGCCAATAAAGATGCAGTAGCCTTATCAAAAGCCTGGGGAAAAAAAAAAAAAAAAACAACCACAGAAAAAATAAAAAGCTTCCTCAACACAGTTTGCAGAGCCACATAATTAAATGCCAGAGGGCTGTGATTCCTGTTGGATGAGCTGAACTGGTGTTTGGTTGGTTTGTTTTTTGTTTGGTGAGGTGGTTTTTTTGTTGTTGTTGTTGTTGTTTTTTAAATCAGTCATTCAAGCCTAAGCCCATGCAAGGGCACATATATCTCTCCATACCAAAACAATAATGGAAAAATAATGCCTAAAGCAGACACTATAGCTAGAAAAGTTGCAATTGTGAAAAAGCTGTCTGTCATTTCCCCTCCCCCCCTCTGCACCCTCCTCAAACACACTGGAAATAGAGTTGCCTGCAAATTTTGCAGCCTCTGCCTTTATTTTCCAGATGCCAAGCTGACACATTTGTCATTCATCAGATGTTCTTGCTACTGTCACACAGTTGTCTTCATTTCAAGTAACATTTGAGAAACAAGTTTTCTACGAGTATTAACACTAAGTAAAAATCAATTTAAAGAAAAACTTTTTTGCTGTCTGCAACTTTCTGTTTTTAGAGGCATAAGTCAGTCCAAACATCTATTTACTGGTATTAATGAATTCAGTCATTACTGGACTATTCTTCTGAGCAAATCTGGACACCTCTCAAAGTTCCTAGCAATTTCATGGGAACGGTAGGAAACTTGAAAGAAAGAGAACAGGTTATTCCTTCCAATGAAGGAAAGGCTGCAGCATTCTTACTTTTCTGCGAGTTGGGCTTGTTCAGCCTGACAAAGAGAAGGCTCTGGGAAGACTTTGTAGAACCTTCCAGTACCTGAAGGGGGCTGACAAGAAAGCTGGGGAGGGCGTGACTTTTTACAAGGGCCTGTAGTGACAGGACAAGGGGAAACAGTTTTAAACTGAAAGTTGGGGAGGTTTAGATTAGCTATCAGGAAGAAATTCTTCCCGGAGAGGGTGGTGAGGCACTGGGACAGGTTGCCCAGAGAAGCTGTGGATGCTCCATCCCAGGAAGTGTTCAAGGCCAGGCTGGATGAGGTTTGGAGCAACCTGGTCTAGGGGAAGGTGTCCCTGCCCATGGCAGGGGGATTGGAACTGGATGGTCTTTAAAAGTCATCTTAACTTAATGTCCCTTCCAACCCAACTATTCTATGAGTGTATGATTCAGTGATTGTTAAACACCTGATAATACCATTGGAAGAAAACTGGGTAAACCTACAGTGACAGCAGACACTCACTACATTTAAGAATCAAATGAGGAGGAATTTCAGTAAACATTTGGAAAGTAAGTTTTCATAAATACAAGGAGTGCGCTGAAGTAGATTGACTGAGATGATGTAGAAAAGTGTTGAATTTTCAGAGTGTATTAAAAAAAAAAATCTATCAGGAATAGTTGATCTTGTCTTGAATCAGGGGGATTGTTAAAATGACCTTTTTTGCTATTCCTGTCTTGCTTCCTTCAATTTCTATTTACTAGTGACCTATTTTCTTCATGGAATATAGGAAATCAAAGATCTTTTTCCTCAATCTTAATGCTGAACAGATCAGAGAAGGTTTGAAAAATGTCCCTTAATATGGGGGAAAAAAAAGGCAAACTATTAGTTATTTGGAATGAATCTTTCAAATTTTGCATATAAATTCACTGACACTTAAAAATGTAATACAAGTAAAAAAAATACAGTCCCCGCACCCCCAGATCAGGAAACTTCTTCTCAAAAAAATAATCAAATATGTATTTTCTTAAAAAAACCCCAAAACCAAAAAACAACCAAAAGTTTATCCCCTCCACTTTTCCAAAAGATTTAACAAACCGACTTAAGAGTGCTTATAGAAGTGATGCAGATACTCTAAAATAGGTGTCATTATTGAAATTCCTAAAAAGCTGGAAAGCCAGAAAGACACTTATCTGCAATATTCCCAATTCTGTATGTAAAACAGGAATTTGAAAGCAGTCAAATTACTATTAATGATTTTTTTTTTAAGAAAGCTTGCTGTATTATGTCTCTTCCCTGCAATGGTTGAGATATATATAAACCACAGAGGGTGCAAAAATCACACTTAAAAAAACCAAGACCTTTCAACACAACCCCAGTTTTTAGGTGTGTTGGGAGATACTTGGCAAAACACAAGAGAATATTTCCGAAAAATCTTGGGTTTGGTGCAGGACACTGCAAACACTGCAGATAAGACAGTACATCAAAGTGATACAGCATGTTCAGAACATGAAATAAAAGATGTGGAGTGGAATTCAGCTGGCTATGTATATGAGACTACGAACATTTTAGATGCCCTAGGGTATCCTGCCAAGCCTAAAGCTGCCATTCCAGAAAAGGTCAGATTCCTAAAGGTCCTGTGTCATATCTGCAACTTCATGCAGATGTCTCTGATTCCCTAAGGTACCTTAAATGCATGTGACACTGATGCCTAGGCACCTAAATCATGCCAATTATGTTCTGAGACCCCTTAAGCAGTTTATTTCTGATTGTGTATTACAGCTGCATAATTGTGTTAAACTCATTAATTTGCCCAGAAGCCTTTGCAATGAGCAAAAAAGAACTGACATATTCCTTAGTGAGCTTTGGAGTCCCTGTTAAAGCACAGTGCACTAAAATATAACAGAAATCACTTATATGTAAGTTAATGTCACCAGAAATTTTGAATGCCTAGTGAAATGAAAATAAGCAAAGAAAAGAAAAGAGAGAGGGGAAAAAAGGATACATAAAAGAGAAACTTCTCTTGAGTCTAATGAGCAAAGTAATAAATTCACCTTCTAACACTAACTGGAAACCAGTTCCTACCAGTTTTTCAAGAAAGCTTGAAGATCAAAGAAATGTAAATAAAATCCAGCTAGGGTAAGTATGCTAATGTCTGCCTAATTTAGAAGAAAAGTAATCAATAAAAAGGAAGCAGGGACAGGAAAACAGAGAAAGGCATAAAGTGAAAATTCCGCTGGAGATCTGAATAAAAAGGGATTTTCTCTGCACCATTCTGTGAAATCTTAATATAGAGATGAACTATTAAAAAAAAAAAGTAAAATGAAATAAAATTAAATAAACAATTAATAAAACCACTGTTTTTAAGAATTTAAACAATTTAAAGAGTAATTATCTTTGTTGAAAAGCTGGAGACTGGGACAATGCTATCACATATGTGTTCACAATTCTGTTACAACTCCCACCTGCTTGGTGGCACACTGAACAAGATGGATCCTTAGGCAGACCCAGCATAACTATTCTTCTAATTAATTAAAATATAAATAATTAATTCTGAGTGTAACCCACATCT
>NW_010226911.1:9924-21919 GCF_000690775.1 Eurypyga helias
CAAGAAAAGAGCGGCACGCAAAAACTAAGGCCTCGTAACAGGGCAGACGTGACTGCTCTTTGAATTTGTCCATCTGCTCTGCCTTCCTCAGAGCACAGACAGGCATTTCTGTCTTCATTCAGACCCTACTATTCTGCTTCCAGAGGATCAAAGAGGAAATTTTCCGAAGTCAATAACAGTTTTAGAACATTGATCTTGTTTTTCAGAGTTGGTTCAGAGCTTCTGCACATGTAGACTTTCATCACAATGTTGCCCATAGTTTCACCTTGCCAGTGATCACAGCCAAGAGGAAAACAGAGGATTTTTCCCTTCATTTTCCCCCTTCCTTGAACCCTGATTTCATTTAATGCTGTTACAGTTTGAATTTTAGGTTTCCTTCCTGACCCTGATAGCATGAACATCCATTTTCAGACTTTATCTATACTTTAAAGATAATATCCTAATTATTCTTAAAATATGTTTATATCTACTAACTACCTTTCCCTTAACACAGAAATTATTGATAACCTCTAGGCAAGATCATTACCTGAATATGTGACTGGAGCTGCTAACAGTTTCAATTCATAATTACAGAGTTTCCATTCTTATCTGTCATTAGACATTACTGGTCAATGGAAGTAAAAAAAAAAAAAAAAAAACCCTGCTGATTAAATAACTTTTTAATGTTGGGGCACGCTACATGCATACAGTTACACCTGGAAGAAGCAGATATGCTGCTACACATTAGCAGGTTCCGCCAACATTTAAAGAGTACAAGATGAATATTTTTTTATATCTGTTATAATTTCATTGAAGAATTAGATATACCAAGTTACAAATTGTGCCATGGATGCTTTTTAAACAACCTGATATTAAGTATTCAGAGTATAAAGAATCACATAAAACAAGTGTTTTTTCTCAACTGTTATTTCTAAGAACACTATTGGGGCAACCTAAAATTAAGACTGTGTTTTTCATAATAACTACGTTTTTCATACTTCAGTGAGAGAAAACATTTTTGCTCATTTTTTTCCTCCTTCCCAAAAGTATATGCACTGTAAACTGCTTTCTGGCTGATACACTTACCAGTTTTTATTTCACACCAGAATTTATATATCACCATAGCAATGAAATTAAAATACTTAGTAGATATGGCAGTGTGAAGGCTACTCCAACCTTGAGTCATCCTTATAATTCTCTGGAAATTATTCTCACATCATCTGTTGCCAGATGGGAGTTTCATCTGAACCCCTGAATACATCACTACAACCTGAATGAAGACCCCAGTAGAGAATGTAGGGTTTCAAATGCACAGATTTTCTCTCTAGAACGTGATCGATGGCTTTATCCCCACAACATTTTAAATCAATATTATATTTAGATATTTTCATAGTGCTCCTCACTGTAATAATTAAGCAGGTGTACTACAATATAACTTAAATAATCCATCTATATTCAATTCACAAATTGTTCCCAATCTACATGTTTGTATTCTTGACAACCCTTTTATTTGTAACAGTTTAAAATGTTTAGAAAGGTACTAAAGCATACGGTTTTATCTCTTGGAATAATTTCCCACAACACTCTTTTATTAGAATCAGCATAAGCAGCTGTGAAATATAATCAACACCATTTTAATAACTGACAATTTTTGCTTTGTTAAATCAGAATATTAACACATGCTCTTCATGTCAAATCATGCTTCAAAAGTTCCTTTGATTTACTAAGAACATCCATCTCCTAATACTGCATTTACACAGAAATTCTAATTTGAACCGAAACCCCAACCTTAAGTATTCAAATCCTATGTCTCCTGCCTAACTTTCTTCATGTTTATAAGAGATTGTGGTTTAAATAGTAGCAGTATCAAAATTGCAAGCCTTTTGCTAATTTTCTATATTGAGCTACCTATGTGCAGATAGTCACACACATATGTTTTTGAGTATGTTCATATGCATAAACCCAGATTGGAAAAGTAAGAACCGGAGAGGAATGCCAGAGTTCCTCTATTTCCCACAGCTCCAAGGGTAAGAGTAAAATGGAAAGTGCAGGAGGTCTTGCAGATAATACAGTTGCTTTGCAAAACTGAGATGATGATAATTACCACAATGGGTACCTTCAAACCTAGGTGTTTCACAAAAGACTACAGATTATAATCACAAACCGCCTTCTGATTTCAAGTTATTCTTAGACCTGTAGAATGAGTAAAAAAAAAAATATATAATATCCATAAGCACACATGCTTAGTGTCTGTGTTGATAGATTTGCTGAGAGATATGGTTTAGTGGTGGACAGATACGGTTGGACTGGATGATCTCTAAGGTCTTTTCCAACCTAGTGATTCTATGATTCTATGATTACATAAATATATTTAATTCAAAAATTTTACCTTGAAACAGAGACTCTCAGAAAAAAAAAAAGGTGGAAAATATAGGGATGGAAATAATAATTTCATTTAAAATTTATTTTCTATATTTCTATGATAGAATGGAAGTATTGATTGTAGTATACTCTACAGCCTCAAGACTTTGAGACATAGAAATATTTGAAAACTACTCTCTGCTTTCATCAAAATAGCCTGTAATTTAGAGAGGTTGGGGTTGGTTTGGTGTTTGGGGTTTTTTTGTTGGGTTGTTTGGGTTTTTGGTTGGTGCTTTTTTTTTTTTTGGAGTGAGGGAGAGTATTTCTGCAGTTGCACTCGGCTCCTGTAAAGCTGCCTGACAGAATTTAGTTGAAATCGTGATACCGGAACATTCTGGGCACATCTTTCCTCTAGGATAAACACTTAAACTGCCAGTGTCAGGCAGGTAGCAGAAGCTGTAACCCTACTGCCGAAGGGAAGAGCAGTAATGATAGTTCCCTGGTAAATAAAAAGCAGCGTGTACGAGAGGTAGTGAATTACTGAATGAGATCCATGCAACCATCTCACATGGAATGAGCCTTAATAACAGTTTGCTCTTCAGTATTTTTACGACGATTGCAGATTAAAATGTTATTAGTATGATAGCCAGAGTTGTAGAGACATTTACACAATGGAAAAACTGCATTTTTATTCAGAACTTCATTTACATCTCTCTGGATAAAAGGTAGCTTCAACTTTTGTTTTCTTTGTTTACAAAATATGTGCATACGTGTTTGGTTTTCTATTAGCTTCTGCCCTAACTGCTCTTTTCCTTTTCAGCTTGATTATACAGAAATATCAAAGAATTCCTTCAAGCTTTGAATTTCTGCATGTCTTCTGTATCATAAATTGTTGTACCATAGAAGAATGGAAAGGGTTTGATTCAGAAGTTGTTCTGGTAAACTCCCCAAGCCTGGAGGGACCCTCCCAGCCTTGCACGTAGGACGTTGGTTAAGTAATTTACACTAGTATCAGCAGGTGTGGCACATCTACTGCTCTCCACATCAACTCCATATTCTCACCATGTGAATGAAGGTAAATCATCACACTAGATGGAGACATGATCTGAGAGGAAAGTTCACTAGGGAAGCAATAAAGCCTGTAATGGCAAGATGTACAGTGTTTAAAAAAGAAAGTGGTATTTAAAGTTAAGAATAATAAAAATCAGATTGCCATTGGCAGCTACTGGAAAATGTTAACACCAAATTCAGATGAGTTACTTTACATCAGTTACTTGAGGAGAATTTATCTTTGAACCACAGGTGAGATTTTTACCCAAACTGATGGATTTTATGCATTGTGTTGTTTCACCAATGTTTTTCTATTAGCCATTAATATAAAGTGCAAACAGCTCTTCAGATGTCTGAATCTTGTCCATTTTATTCTCATTTGATGCTCCAGAGAAAACAGAAGTCCAAACCAAGCTTGGAGATTAAATTGCATTAAAACAAACCCTAACTCTGAGAGAGCGTACTACAAAAAATATCCACACATATACGAAGAAGAAAAATAAAGAAAAATGTGAGATAATTTGCAAAAGCGGGTCAGTGGCAGAATCTGGGAATAGTGCTTCAGTCTCTTGGCTTTCACTGCAATTTTCCATTAGGGATGAAGGTGACCTTGCAAAGCTAGAATTAAGATTTTCAATTATAACAATCTTGTATGAACTGATGAATATTCTGAATTATACTGCAAGAAATATTTTTGTCTACCAAGAGGCAACAGTGAGTTTCTTCCTCATGTGGAAATCCTAACTCATTCAGTTTTCAGATTAGCATGATTTCTACTTTTCTAAGTAGATAACAGAGTAGGTCTAAGGGTAATATTTGTCCTTCTCTGCCATGTATTCCAGCACATCAGCCAGCCAGAGATGTTTTGCATTGTTTGAAAGATTGTTTCACAGAGAGGGTGGTGAGGCACTGGCACAGGTTGCCCAGAGAAGCTGTGGATGCCCCGTCCCTGGGAGTGTTCAAGGCCGGTCTGGATGAGGCTTTGAGCAACCTGGTCTAGTGGAAGGTGTCCCTGTCCATGGCAGGGGGGTTGGAACTGGATGGTCTTTAAGGTCCCTTCCAACCCTAACCATTCCGTGATTCTATGAACAAAGTGTTCTTTCATGGCTCTTTAAGGTCTGTAACAGTATAATCCCCTCTGCCTTCCTTAAGAAAGCAGGAAAATACATTCACTCCACCTGTGATGAGATCACCAACAAGCAGGAACAACAAATAATTTCAAGACCTGTTCCCTGTTGCTCAGTCCCAGTTCGAGGCCACATTGCTGTTCACCCTGGTGGGATTGGTACTGACTGACAATATTAGAACATAACAACATTTTAAATGTGATCTCTGATATAAACACTACATAGCTATTTAAAGTTAAAAAGAGAATTCATTAGCCTGTAGGATGGGGAATTCAAAGCTGAAGGATTAATAAAGATCTAACTAGATCACATTCACAGAAATGACAGGCTTTGCGACACATACATCACGAAATGCTCTTATGCCAGAATGGGTTGTTCTTACAGCTTGTCCTACAGCACTTAGAGACAGCACATCTGTGCTGCTGCCATTGGTGCTCCTGCTAGTAGGAAGCTGAGGGATTAAGTAACTACTATAGAACATCTATATTTTTCCTTTCTTTTTCTTTTTGGTAGCAATTTAAGTTTAAACAAACTCAGAGAAACTTGGTAACTGTAGACAGGAGTTTTAAATAAAAACTTTAGGTTTGTATGTACGTGCATTTTGCTTTTATGAAAGGTTGTCTTTATGGATGTGCATTCAAATGTGAAATGTAAATGAGCAGAATTTCAGAAACTGGCGTACCTATGCGTAGAGGTCATTTAAAATAAAACAGAATTGGAATGCTTATCCTGTTAAGCATTCTCTGTGATCTCAGCACTAAATTATCCTAAGGACTGCAAGCATCAGCATTATTGCAGTGTTCTCTAAGTTTTTTTTCTGACAGTGCAGGAAGTTTAAGAAACAAACTAACATTCATTTTCTAAAGTTTTCCAAACATTTCATATCCTAAAAGATGGAGAAACAGAAAATGTCAGCAACTAAATGCTACCTCTTAGACACAATAAAAATAAAAAAGGAAGGTGTTTTTGACAAATCTGGGCTCTATCCACATCATAAAAAAAACTCACCTCCACAAATGACATCAGCTACACCGAGAAACCAAGGAGAAACATAACTAACAAGGAACACTGAATAATTCAAGACATCTTTCATACATCACGGCAAGGTTCACGGAACAGCAAGGGTAACGCCTCAATTACTGATATGCTTTCCCCTTCAGGGAGCCGTGAATAGTGAAAGTTAACTTTCACTGTTAGTGTAGTAGAATATCACTTTAATAAATTTATTTTAGTAGCACTTAATACAAGTCCTTAGATGCAAGCAAGAATGGAGTAAAAAGGCAAGGTGGGGAAAGAGGCTCTTCACTCAAAAAACCAACTGCAGCAAGGCAGCCCTCAGATGGAAGTGGGCTTTATTCACAAGGTTATTCGAAGATTTCACTTGCCTCCTCACAGTTATCTACAGACAGTGAATACTGTTTGAATTACAATGTGAATCTCAAATTATGACATTTTCTCTTTGGGTGGAGGTTATTTAATGCAAAGCCAAGTATGTAAGGCGTTATAGCAAGTAACATTTCTGAGCCTAAAGGATTTAGGGGGGAGTCAAGTGGGAGGGGGAAAAAAGAAATTAGCATTTTCTGCTTACCAGTCTTCACCACATTTCAATTCTAACACACACAAGTACTAAACCATAACAAAGTCCATCCACCTTTTCCTTCCCAGCTCTGTGTTACAGGATTGGAAGTTTAGTTAATGATAATGCAGTTTGGGAGAGATCAGAACACAAGTAAAAAGGAAAAATTCTCTTAGTCACACATACTCATTGTGGAAATTTGATCTCCCTCAGTTCACACTGTATCTCATCTGCTTTATTTGAGGCATCTGGACCAGTCCTGTAAATTTTTTACCTCCTCACTTGTTCTCAATAGCAAAAACTGAGCTCTTATAAACATCAGAGCTAAATTGATCTGTTCTAAATTAGATAATCTGTTCTAGATTAGATAATGTTCTGTCTCATACTAGAGAAAAGTAACCCATTTGTTAAAAAAGAATCCCAAGTTACTTTAAGTAACACTTTTTTCTATTAAACCTTAGTATATAGAAAGTTCTGAATGAATTAAAGGTGAATAACATCACCTGAAAAACACTACTGTAATTAATCTATATTTTAAACTTCATCTGAGGATGTTCTAAAGTTGAATACTTTTAAACTGTCTCTTATGCTCTCCATTCAATATCTTTGTAAAAAAAGCGCAGCATTCCTGAGGTGAAACAAGGAGCATCAGCTCACAGCTTGTGTTATGCCTTTATGGAAAAAATAATTTTAAAAAAGAATTCAATTTAAGATTAGAATTTTGACTCTTTCTGATATTTCACCAACTATTTCACCAACTATTCTGGGCAAGAGTCACTATCTAAAACCCTGCTTACAAATTCTGTCAAATTTTAGATACAGACAGGAAGTTCTAAAAAACCAGTATTTTCAGAAATCCTAACCATGACAGTAACAAAAGTAGACAGTCAAAATTATAACGCTTTAAAATACTCTCAAAGGAGAAAGAGAGACACATCACAGGACTCTAACAAACAAAGGAGTTTGGTCAGGAAGGTAACCAACACCACCAAAGAGTTATGTTATACAAACATTAAGAATCACTTTCCATGGTTTTTCAGCGTGTGCTAGACACCATGGTGAATACATTTCTAATCCCAACTTATACAGCCATGCTCAGAGAATGACACTGTAATGATCTGGGGACTTCTTACGAGATCAGGTACCACCAGGAATCAGTGGGACAATACACTAAGCAGACATAAGGCAAAGTTGTACCCATTTAGGTGGTGCACCAACTACCACAAAGTCATATTCCTTTAAATGGTAATAATGTCGGGCATATTTTTCTTCCTTGAATTCTGTTCTGATAGCAAAGACAAAATAAAAAAAATACCTCACCAACTATTTCTAGCTGTGTTGTCTAGTTGTAGGACATCAGTTCTGCCACTAAAGTCTCTGACCACCTATTTACCACCCGTAAGTGCAATCACACTTGAAAGACAACTTAGAAACCAAGGAAACCCACAAATTTCAGAACCACAACCTTTCTTCTGAATGACGTTCTGAAATGAACGTGAAGATTAGGAAAGGCTAAAAGGCAGATGTATGACAATGAAACTTCGCAGGTGATTTGAAACTATGCAGTGCTCAAACCAGATTTTACAAGATAGGGGTTTGCAAATGTGGCAGTGACCTCCGTCTGTGCCAGGCCAGGAGAAGACTTATGTACTGTATACAGTCCTGCCCTGGGTCATGAGCACACAACATTTCCAGCAGTAATCTGTTTCTCTTCAGGCTCCATGGCTGGGACAAACAAGTCCGGCAACAGGCCGGTAGAGACTACAGAATATCCCAGTCAACAAGTTGAAACCTTTCATTACCTGTACAGTTTACTACATATGTATTACCTTAAATATAAGAATAATCTGGAAAATACAGGTCGTCAGTTGGCTGAATCTATTTTGAGCCATGCAAAATTAAGCTGTTTGTCTAGATGCCATAATGCAAGTGTTTGTTTTTCTAACAGTGGGAAGAAAAAGAACAAAGAAATGTAAACTAAACGAATCCATAGATTAACAAATATTACAATGTATTCAGTATACTGTTTTAATAGGTTTTGCTTTCAGCTTTTATATCTTCCACACAACTCTATTAAGGATGGATTTAGAGATATAATTTCCTATGCTACCTCCTCTTGTTATAGCCTGAATAATTTAGTATGTTTATATATTTTGGGGAAAAAAACCCCTAAAAATTACATTTCTTATTCAGCATTCATCCTTCCTTTTCAATTTCCATATTTATTCCATTACCATTTATAAAAAGTTTGCTTGAACGGTTAGCAAGTCCTGCCTTACACTAAAAATTTAATCTCTATTCTCTATGCCCACATAATTGTCAGGAAAGCCTTTGTGATCTTAAAGTGTGTACTTTGAGCTATCTTGTCGGCTATTAGCAACACAGAGATCTTGAAATAAGAAACTGGCTTGCAGTAGGATTAATTCACAACTGAGAGCAGAATTAAGGATTTTCCCTTGTACAGCTGTCTGTACAACTGAGCATTTAAAAATTCAGAATTCAATATTGACTTAAACTCTGTAGGCATTAAAGCATTATTGTTAATTAATGGTCACATAATAATGATCACTCCATGATCATGGAACACATACTACTTGATCTTTTTAACAAAGATTAATGAGAAATGTTGTATCAGTAGATATATGAGGCAAGCCAGTCAGCAAGAGTAGCACCCAAAAAGAAGCAGGTTTCAGCTCATCGGTGAATCGCGTGGTAGAATGACTTGGGCTGAGGATCAAATTTTTCAACTCAGAAGTCGGAAGTGGTTTTGTTCACATAAGATAAATGCAATTCCTCAAATGCCTTTCTTTTTCCCCCCCAAATTAATTGCTAAAAGATACCATTTTATAGAAACCAAAATGCATCTGAAAAATTCCATTTGTAAAAATCTCCTGGAAAATTACATTTAAATACAGAAGAGCTAGGATAGGTCTGAAGGGTATACCACTGCTGCTTCCAGACCTCAAAAACTAAACGCAATTATAAATGAAGATAAAACTATTTTAGCAGACATTTCAGGATTTAGTAAAAAGAAATGGGAGTTATACATCAATAACTAAATTTGAAAAAAAAAATAAACCACTTGATAGTTAACAGTCATAAATAGAAAGAAAATAGATCCTCACTGGAACAAATTTTAGTGTTTCCCCTGTTGTTGATTCTGCCATTTATACAGAGCAGACAAGCTAAGTCATCGGCAAGCTGCAAACTATATATTAGCCTTTTTGACATGGGAAAGCATCACTTATTTATTTACTTTTAATATTATAATAACCACAAATCCCTATTTTAATACTGCATTTGTGCTAAACAGGACTTCTTCCTGATGTTAATTTAGTAACTACAACCTAACTTTTCACTATAACATTTAAAGGTGTTATTTTTAGTAAAGATCAGCATCTTTGTTCTAAATAGCTCTTGAAAAGCTTCTACAGAAGTACAAACCCTTTATTATCAAGTACCATAGAATCATAGAATGGTTTGGGTTGGAAGGGACCTTAAAAATGATCTAGTTCCACCCCCCCCTGGCATGGGCAGGGACCCCTTCCACTAGACCAGGTTGCTCAAAGCCACATCCAGCCTGGCCTTGAAGACATCCAGGGATGGGGCATCCACAACATCTCTGGGCAACCTGTTCCAGTGCCTCACCACCCTCTCTGTGAAGAATTTCTTCCTGAAGAAGAAATACCAAGTGTACACCATCTTCTTTCATCTCAGTCACACGCTGAAGACATTTCCAAATAGGGGAAAAGGAAACAAGATACAATAAAGGAAAGGGGTGATGAGAGGATCTTGGGATGTGATTAGTTCTTATATAAAAGTATAGTCAGGACCATATTTTTGTCGATTACCTGTAATATGTATTGTTTCAAAAGTACTGTAATAGCTTTTATAACTTATCTGTAGTGACTCTGTAATGCCATGTACTTTAAAAAAAACAAAACACCACACATGGGAAAGAACTGTTTAGAATAGAACAGGAGGAGGAAAGAGACCCTGTCGATGTACTGCTTTTATTATGCAAGTAAGTTAAAAAATAGCAACCTCTGACATAAAAGTAGACTGCTACACAGGCATCCTAGAATTTGTATTCCTATTTTATGTTCTCCCAGGACAAAAAAAAAAAAAAAAGAAGAAAAAGAAAAAAAAGAAAAAGCTGATTCCAAAACCTTTGACAAAAGTGGAGTACAGGAATTAATATTAATCACTTGTTTTGGTATTAGCAAGCCTGCTGTTTGTGCTGGCTTTTGTGATATGCATATAAGGTCTCTAGGGAACTGCAGTATATTATCTACACAGGAAACAAGCCTTAAAGAGGCATGTGCCTGCCTAAAAATGATTAGGGCGTATCACATATGTGAATGAGCAGCTAAATTCTGACAGATACAATTAAAATCAATAGTTCAGTCATATATAACTGTCTAAGATGTGGAATAAATTTTGCATTAAACACAGACACCTAGCTCACTACTAAATATGATTCCTATTTCTGAACTGCTGAAGAAGCACTGAATGCAGTAGCTGAGGTTTATGACCTTACTCAATCTGAAATTCAAAATACATTTTATTCTGAATTCATCTACTGTGGATACTATAGGAAATGCAGCATCATATTCAAGATGCCCATATGCACATTTTACTGGTGGTAACACATTTTTTATTGGCATTTTGACTTACTGCCAACCAGTTGCTGGATCTTCCTTGCCTAATTCTAGGAAAAGGCAGCGAGAAAACTACTGACATAAGGTTTGTCCCCCAGGAAATCCAGAGTTTGCGAGATTGTTCCCATTTTTCATCACAAAGATCAAATGCCACATGAATGCTAGGACTAGTCATACAAGCACTCAGCAGTACTGTGTGATTTTACAGAAGGCTTCAGGAAGGAAACCTTCATGCAAGGTGGAAGTTTGCTCAGCAGGTATTACGCCAAATGCTACAGAGGAGCACAGTGTTCCCTACAGCAGTCTCATTTTCATGAGAGAAGGAGAGAAAAGGGTTGAAAGAGGAGCAGCTGTGTACAGTAGGACCTGGACAGATTTCAGCTAATTTTAATTGCCTGTGTTAGAAGCTTAGTTGACTTTGTCTCCCCATATGGTGAATAAAGCATTGCCAGGGAGCAATTCAGCATATGTAAATATGAATCACACCTGAATATAACCCTCTCCACTGACCGGGGCAAACACGACTGTGTTCCTACCTTAAGGCTGAGCGAGGTGAACCCAGACTCAGAATATGCTGATGTCGATGGCTAAAAATTAAACTATGCAGATCCTACCAAACCAGTGTGCATGCATGCACATCCTGTGACTGTAGAAAAAGTAAACCTAACTAGTTAAATAAAGTGTACCTGTTTCTGACATGCTGTTTTTACCCTAATACATATTCCATCTGCAATCACTCAGAGCTGCAGGGGTAGAGTCATCCAAGAGATCATGAGGACCAGCAGTACAAAAAGGGCTCAGAAATAGACAACTTCCAGCTGTGAGGAGCTGACAGCCTCGATGGCAACTCAGGAGTGAAAGAGGACATGGAAGAGGAGAACCTGAAGAGGAGGTTGGAACAAAACAAAGACATCCTCATTCACCAATTGCCCCTCCAGTGTACATCAAGTTTACAAATGCAAACTTTGAGCTGCTTCTCTTCCATGCCAAAATCACACACACAGAGAAATGTGTGTCTTGAGAAGTTTTTAGCATATTTTTTTATCATATATTTTTATCATATATTTTATTATATATGGATTCCATTTTTTTATTATACAGACAATATATAGAGACACCTATGTACAGAATAATTTAGTGTGACTAATATTTTAGTCAAATACCCTTTGTGCCTTTCTCTCACTCTGTGCAAGCAACAGGTTGTCTTTTAGGACATGGTGGGATTTGTCATGTCCTGAGCA
>NW_010226911.1:22027-33341 GCF_000690775.1 Eurypyga helias
TGGCTTTTTTTTTTTTTTTTAATTGAGATCTTCATGTAGAAATTGAATTTAACAAGAAATTTGAATGCAAAAAAGAGTCTGAATGAGATTTGAATATTTATATAAATATATAATTTTTAAGTGCAAGTTTTGTTGTCAACAATCCAAATTATAATATTTGCATGGTAAATAGTAATACCATATCAAATTACTTTAGATTTAGGTATTTTAGTAATATTTATTCTGAGGAACATATATTTCAGTTCCTGTTATCTAAGAGATGGGAAAATTCATATTTCACAAGATTTCTTTTTCATTTTTTAAAGAAAAAGTCTTAAATATGCATATGAAATTTTGATCATTCAGGACAGAAGCCATCCTAAATTACTGACTGATTGCCTATTATCTGCTCTGCAAAGAGAAAATTTAAATGGTGACAGTATGAATAAAATTATGAGTGATGAATGATCCATGTCATGGATTTATTTTTACTTCTGTATGATAATTTATGAGAATATGCCTGCACATTTAAGAGAGCCATCCAATGTTAACTATCTTTAACAAATTAGAAGTATTTTAATATAAAATTAGAAATAAAAAAGTTTTCCTCACAACTTAAATGTATAAGAATATTAAGCTATGTACTTATGATCTGGTACTGGTGAGAATGCCCCACTTATTAGCAATTACAGAAACCAGCTTGATGCCAAGTTTTCCTTATTGAATCTTGATTCATCACAGTAAAACAGTAGTATTCATCTTAGCATATTTTTATTGTGTTTCAAAACTGCATGAATATCTTTCTATTATCCGCAAAACCAAAATCCCTGCTGTGTATAATATATGTTTTTAAGAAGAACAACAACAAAAAGAATCTAGGCAGACTGGCAACAGAAAAAGTACAAGAAGCTTGGGATACCCCAGTAAACATCTGTGGTAATTAACTGAAAAATTACTATGCACTGTGGTTGAAGACACATACCAACTATCAGAAAGAGAGAAAGATGCATAAAGCATCATAGGTTCACAAAGCACTATTAGAAAAAGATTTTCCAAACAGTGGTTTATAACGCAGATTGTCATCATACAAGAACTCAAACAAAAAAGGTTGCAACCACTCATTCCACTTCCTTTTCACGTCAGAGTAAAGCTCGTAAGTCTGACTTAGCCGGACCTGTTCCAACAGTGATTAAATCTTTTGGCTTTTATATTTTGTAATGTAAAATATCTTGTAAAAGAGATCAAAGGATCCATCTTTCTGAAAAGGCAGCACTTCAGTGTTTCAGGATGATATCCTAAAAATCACACTCAAGATTTTAACTTAGTTTTTAAACTATCAGCTAAGGTTATTAAATGAATTGTAAAATGTTTTTGCCCAGTCCCATTAAAAACAAAATTTTATGACCAGTGGGATGATCAATTTATTATTGCTGGTCTCTTCTGCCTGGTACCCAGTGACAAGACACATGGAATGGTTCAAAGCAACACCAGGGAGGTTTAGACTGGATATTAGGAAGCATTTCCTTACCAAGAGGGTGGTCAAACACTGGAACACACTTCCTAGACAGGTGGTTGATGCCACAAGCCTGTCAGTGTTTAAGAGGCATTTGGAAAATACCCATAACATACTTTAACTTGGTCAGCCCTAAATTGGTCAGGCAGTTGGATCAGATTATTGCTGTGGGTTCCTTCCAACTGAAAATATTCCATTCCGTTCCTGAGTAGTGCTATGTTATTCCATAAGAAAATATCAATAGGCAGACAACTTCCTCTATGTTCTGCATAACATTTCACAAACGTGATTTATCAGTGCTGGAACACATCTAAAGCGTAATGAAATTTCCCAGACTTCTTTTTTTAGGATATGGAGAGGCCTAAATATTATCGAGCTGTCAAAGTTTTCCTTCAGAAATAAATCCTTACTTCTTATGCTGCGCAGAGAAGAGGAAGTCTTGTCAGCAAACAGGTACTGTTGGAGCCTGGGAGTCTCAAGCTAGCAGCATACCAGACTTGGTCAGACTGATTTGTCCTCATCAACAGAGTCCACTTGCAGACCTGCCGTAATTGTGCACTGCTCAGCTACCTACTTGCATGGCATCCCGCTACTCCATACAGCTGGCTCCAGAGCAATCCCATCTGTCAAAATAAATTTTTTCAAAAATGTGGTTCTGTTCCAAGAAAAAATGAAACAGGAGTTTTGCGAATTGCAGAGGGATTCTCACAGCAGCTACAGCATGACGATACTTCCAACAACAGAGCAGTAGCCTGAATAAATTATTTTAAAATAAATCAATTAAAAAATTACTCAAAACTATTACCTAAAGATATTTTCTAATGAAAAAGTGGTTTACTGAAGGTACTTCTGAATCAGAGCATGGACCTAGTTGAAAGACGTGACAATCTACAATCATTACAACTTTGCTTACCAGACACTTTGTTAACCTGGTAAATGGTCATGCTGGAAGTATTGCTGTTTTTTACATCACGGACTCCAGTGACAAATCAACTATAGAATACCTAACCATCACATACCTTTCCCCAAGCTAGCAACTTTATGTGACTAAGGCAGGCCAGTCTCTATTGCCAGCAGTACTCATGGGTGTATCTTTGCAATAATCTGTTTTGTCCTTTAGGAGCACTGTCCAAATGAACCCATCAGCATTGCAGCAAACTGGGTGCAACTTTTGGCACGGACTCAGCTCAAGGCTCATATTTTGGATTAATAACAAGATCACTTAGTCTCTCTAGCACACTTTTTCCATTAAATGATGAGCAAAACTTGTCCAAAGCACTTAAATGTACTCAGAAAATCAAGGGGAAAGGGAAACAATCAAGGAAGTCATATAACTATTTTTAATTGTCTTTCACTCACTGGGGATTCTGATTCTGTCATATATGATGAAGTACTATTTAATCATGCAATTTTGTTATCCATATTTCATAAAAATTACTTATTATCACTTATAATTTAACTGAAGTAGCTATTTTTCTCCTTAGCACTATGAGGTTTTTTGTAAGACGTATTTTAAATATTCGGGAAAACAAATATTAATGAGTATTGAAAAAAATAACTAGTATCATAATCTGAAACAATGAGGAAAACATTTTAACACAAGAATTGACAGGTTCGTTATTTGAAATTTTATAAGTTAGGTCCAAAAAGCAGCATCCTACTGCACATTCTCAGCATCTCACTTTCCCCTCTGACAAGTCCGATGTGCCTCTTCCCAGATTGGGAGTTCTGACCCCTTCATTTTGCTCTTTCCTAGGTTACTAACAATCTCCTGCAATATAAATATAAGGACATTTACACATTATTTTTATTCTTAGAAATGTTTTCATGCATTTCTGTCCTACCTTACAGATTTCCAGTTTCCCTTCGTGACTGCCCACCTTTGCCACTGCTGTGGCTGTTCATGCTCCAACGTTCTTGCTTCTTCTCCCTCTTTTCTGTATAATTTGCCTTGGTCATACTTTGCCCTTTCTGTTCTTTCAGTTGGCATCTATAGTGAACTTTTTGTGTCTTCTTCTTAGGTCCTAATCTATTTAATTACATTTAGCTGGCATGATTCCAAAGCTGAACTCAGTATTCCTGTTCCTAACTCCTGTCTTTTACTTTACTCATTTTAATTCAGCTCTCACAGGAGCCAGAAATATTATCTGTAAACAAAGCATTTCACCATGCAATCCACTTTATACTGTCGAAACACACTTTTTCCAAAACAGGGAAAACTATCTGGCCAATTGGCAGTCATACTTTACATCCTTGAACATAATGCCCTCTCATAGTGAAGAAGGAAAACTTAAAACCTAAACTTCACATTCAAATAAGCAATCAAGTGAGTTTGATACTGCATTCTCTCTATGCTCTCTTTTCAGCAGCTTCTTCAATTCAATTCCAGCACTTCATCATCTTTAATCCACTAGATTTTCAGGAAAAAACAATTTTGCGAGTGAGTTTTCTCAGCCTGATTACTGATAACATCTCTTCTCCACATCACCCCTTCGAACTCTTCAGACTCATCAGCCTGTTGGAAACTGGTGCCTACGCTACAAAGCCCAGAGTCATCCAATCCAGCCTGTTACATGAAATAATGTCATCAAGCTGGGGACGAGTAGGACAACTGCAGTAAGGCGTCTCTGAAGTTCTTCATAAAGTCAGAATCTGACCCCAAAGATTGGTTTAATTGAAAAAGATTATCCACTCTGAGGTGGGGTGTGTTTTGTTTTGGTGGAGGGTTTTGTTGTTGGTGGGTTTTTTTTTCCCCCTTTGTGGGGTTGGTGTAGGTCTTTTATTCAGAGCTAATGAACTGTCGCAATGGAGAGTTTCATCAGCAAGCCAGAATCAAGCATCTGCAAGGCATCTTCAAGGCCTGTCTTCTGAGACACTTAATCTAATGAAAAACTGTTGGGCCTTTGACATCATGACTACAGCAGAAATAACTATGGAACTATAAATAACCATGGAACTATTGCCCTCAGTAATTCTGTTGCAACACAGAATCAACACTATTTTCTTGCTTTTAAACTACGCAACACCCCACTCTCCAACACCCCCCCCCCAAAAAAAAAAAGATTCACTAGTTTTGCCATAATTAAGATCTTTGCTAAATTATGGGCTTGAACATCCCCACACTCTTCAAGACAAGAAAAAACTCCTTCACGCTGTTGTCAGTATCAGAGTCTTAAGTCACTTCAGCATGCCATAGTTAAAAGAAAAAACAGGAAAATGTACTATGTGATCTAACTGGCCAAATTTATGTGAGGATAATGAAAGGAAGAGACGGTGTCAGGGGAGTAAAAAAAACTTTTAAGTAGTGCATGGGAATGTCACTAGCAAGCACAAGACAATGGAGAATTTGCTGAAAGCTGGAGTGGAAAATACTGAACAACCCTCCACCTGGGAAAAGGGAGGGGAATAAAATGTTGCCAGTTATTGCAAATTGCTCTTCAGTCACAAACGTACTGACATAAAGGCAAGGCTCTTTGTGCGAGGTCTTGGCAACGAAAAAATTCTGAGGCACAAGCAGCTAGGAATAGCTCAAACTTGGTATATAGCTGAGTATTCCAGATCATGTATTTCCCTCCTTCTAGGTCCTACCACTTGTTTTTATACATACAAATGACAAGAGCTTTTTTCGTGAAATTCTTCACCTCCTGCTTCCAGAAGATTTTCCCTTGCATGAGGTATAATCATCCTGAGTAGAAATGAGGAATGAAAAAAACCCTGCATCTGAGAAGAAGCCAGGTAGATCTGTGATTAAACGTTGACATTTTTACCTAGTGTGCAAGATTAGATTTTCCATTTTTATACATTCCCTGAAGAACAACTTGTACAGATTTATATGAGTTGGCATCATTCTGTCAGTTGTCGCTGTGGCAAATGATTCTGGAGACTGGACCTGAATTTATTCTATCAGTAAAATATTTGAAAATGGGCACCACGCATAAGCCAAACCTATGGCTACTTTTTCTTGGGATCTGCTTGGAAGAATCCCATGGGATACAGTCCTGGATAGAACAAGGGTCCAAGAGAGCTGGTTCATTTTCAATTATCTCCCCCAAGTGCAGGAATGACCTATCCCAGTGAGAGGTTAAGCAAGAGTAGCCGGAGGCCTATATGGATGAAAAAGGAGCTCCCAACAAAACTCAGATATGAAAAAGAAGCATACAAAAGGTGAAAACAGGGACAGAGAACCTGGGAGAAATATGGAGACACTGTATGAGCTTGCAGGGATAGGGTTAAGAAAAACAAAGGCTATTGGGAGCTCAATCCAACCAGGGACATGAAAGGCAACACGAAAGGTTTCTATGGGTACATCAGCAGCAACAGGTGTATAAGGGAACCTGTGGGTCCTATCCTGAATGGGGCATAGAACCTGGTGATATAGGACGTGGTAATGGCTGAGTCACTTAATGCCTTCTTCACCTCACTCTTAGTACGACTGGCCTTCAGGAATCCCAGATCACAAAGAACAATGGGAAGACCCGGAGCAAGAAAGACACCCCCAGTGAAGGACGAAAACCAGAGTCTTCTCAGTAGTTCCTCGCTGTCAGGAAAAGAGGGAATGGAAATAAACTGAAATACAGGAAATAAAGGTGGTTGCAGAGAGGTGGGGGTTGCTCTCTTCTCCCAAGTGACAAGTGATGGGACATGAGGAAATAGCACCAAGTTGTGCCAGGGGAGGTTTAGATTCCATATTAGGAAACATTTCTTCGTGGAAAGGGCTGTCAGGCATTGGAATGGGCTGCCCAGGGAAGTGTTTGAGTCACCATCCCTGGAGGGATTTGAGAGAGGTGTGGACGAGGTGCTCAGGGACATGGTTCAATGGTGACAACAGCAGTGTCGGGTTAATGGTTGGACTTGATGATCTTAAAAGTCTTTTCCAACCTGAAAGATTCTATGATTCTAGATTTCCCTTAAACAAAGAAAGGTGTTTTTAATGTGAGAGTGATTGACACTAGAACAGGTTGCCCAGAGTGGTTGTGGAGTCTCCATCCTTGGAGACGTTAAAAAACTGACACGACACTCAGCAGCCTGCGTGGAGCACAGAGTTGGACTAGATAATCTCCAGGGGTCCTTTCCAAACTCATACACACTGTTATTCTGTGATTTCTATTTTTGTCCTTTCCTGCATACAATTACCTGTTCAAAAGAACGTCATTAGAACACCAGTATCTCAGGACTTTCTCGACTAACTTTTTTCTCTCTGTTTCAGCGTTTCATTATCCATTTAGCCTTAATGTACGCTAACGTACCCTTGCCAGCCCTATCTCTTTACATTAAAAGAAAAAGCATTTTCATCTACATACAATATGATAGAAAAAAAACCTTTTACTCCAAGATGCATACTCACAGTATACATATACATGTCATCCATACATAGCCTTTAGATAAAGATCTAACTTGTGACCCAGTGCATAACATGTCCTAGGCACTGCCATAGCAGAACTCCTGGAAATGATCTAGGTGGGTTTGCAGCACTTGTTGAAGTCAGTTCTTTCCAGTACAAGCTTTGATTAAGGAAAGTAGCTACACACTTTAATTTAGTGCTTTTCCGAAAAGAAAACCTCGAAAGTGATAATGAAAAGAAATAAAAGAGCATCCAGAGGGACCACCACATTATATCCCAAGCACCAATATAGCAATCACATTTAAAATGATTTAAACAGTTTAAAAATACTTTCTACTATCACGAAGATTTTCACAGATGCATATTTAAGGACAAGAAAGACTCCTAGGAGAATTTTATGTGGCTGCCTGCAAAATCTGGGTCATAGACACCCATCCCATGAGTCCTACACCATCATAATTCCCTACCTTCAGCAAGAAAACAGTTGTTAGAAAAAAATCTAGCCTTTATTGCCAGTAAGTACAACCATGGAAAACAGTAGAATCATTAAAAGCTTTCACAAAGATAAATGTTTAAGTGTATTTGACTATGACTTTTCTTTTGATTTGACCTTGACTATGCTGAAAGCCAACAGAAAAATTTCCATTGAATGCTATATGTGCGCTGTACTAATATCTGGCTAACTGCCTCTGCTGTGAAAGCTCTTTCTATTTTAGTAAAATTTTATGCACAAAAGCATTTTCTAGAAACTGATGTAGTACGTTCAATACATTTTTATACCCAAGCTTAATTACAAAAGCTTTTTCATAATAACAAATATTTTCCCAAGCAGAGACTATATTTAATAAATATGCTTATTATTTTCCTTAATGAAAGCAATGTTTAAAAATTGTAGGTAATCCCATTACACTGTACTTCAATTATGCAGCCCAGCTCTCCTAACCCTCCTGCTGATAGAAGACTACCTCATCTTAGTTTCCAATTATATACATTTAGTCCTTCCAAAAAACACCTTCATTATTACACACAGCATGTTTAGCTGTATCAGAGAAAAAGCTGTAATTGGGAAAGAGCAAAATGCATTTTCAAGCCTAAGATAATCACAAGAAAAGTAAATTATGTCAATTAAAATAATCTTCTCTCCACTCAACAAATATGACCTATTTGAACAGAGAAACACAGCAGGACAGGTTCTGATCCTTGATAAACCACAGTATATCTACTCAAGTCCTTCTTACCAGAAAATCCATGATAAAGCCAAGTTTTGACTTTAAATTAGATTTTAACAGAAGAATGGCCAAAAGGACTATTGGATGAACCCAGGGGAACCCTCTAAAACACAAACCGTAACGTTTCACATATACACCAAAATTAAATCTAAGTGTTTCAGTTCTTGGATTAGACGACTACTTCCTAAAAGTAGAAGAGGACTACTGACGGGAAATTTCCTGGAAAAGAATGAAATTAAAAATGGCAGATACCAGAAGTAAAATCTGCACAGTTACTGCCAATTGTTCTTGGTGATGAATTTCATCTCAACATCACGAAGGTACCAGATGAAGCAATGAAGTACTCACTTTACAGTCAGAGTTTTAAGTGTTGAAGATAGTGTTGCACATAGCAAAGGCAGAGCTGTTCACCCCAAACAGCATTAGAGAAGGCATCAAACGAGAGGCTTACAGACCCCCTAACTGCACCAACCCAACCTTCAGGCCCTGAGGTTGTAGAAGGAAGAGCAAGATGTGAGGCATCTCTCATTAGCTGTTTCTGATAGTTAATTTTAATTCCTCTGCACACTCTACCTTTGACATTAAACTTGAGCAGCCCCAGCCACTTCACCACCGGTTGGGATGTGCAAAGTTTTCAACAGCCTACTCATTCCCATATTTTCACATCTAATTGTGACAGAACAGCTATTCACAACCCTAATTTTGCTGTGTTGAGCTTTTTCCATCCCACCTCACAGCAACTTATTAAAACCACCTCTACTTTCAAACATTCCTAACATATTTTCCATGGGCACCAGTAAGAGAAGTAGTATTCTATGGAGTATTAAAATATTTCTGCAATGTCACTATAAACTTGCTTTAAAGGCAGGTAGTCCAGGCAGTTCTTTGCTTATGCCAAATTCATATTTCTTTATCTTACAAATTCCTGGCAAATTGTTATATAAAATTTGTGCTGACGATTCACGATATGACAGGAGAAGTCAAGTGCAAGTACGCTGCAGTTTAGAAAGCATTTTCAGTTTTCACGGGGAAACGCTTCTTCTCCAAGCTCCAACTTCTCAATTTCTTTCACCCTGGTGTGTTTTTTTCCTTATCATTTGGTGACTTTGTCAGAAAACTGGGATCACTGCCAAAGATGTTTACCTCAATTTTGTTTCCAGTCCTAAATTAGATTCTTCCTAAATACTAAATTAGATTATTAATCAGTAAAAATCTAAATCTTCATTATTAATTTACTAGAAACAATACAGCAACTTGTAAAACATTTATGCAGCAGTAAACGGAGAACCACTTTGCAGAGATCACGACATGCTTAATTTACTACACAACTAAATATTTAATTACAAATGGTAGCAAAGCTGAAGGTGCTCTGTTGAAATTAAAAAAATCTTTTAAACGATAAAAGTCTTAACTGCGTTGTGGGTAGCAATGGTAATTTTCTAAAGCAAGTGGTTGGAAATAGGCTGCCTTCTGTGGGGTTTGCCCTTACCATTTAAGTGAAGAATCATGTACTTGACTACCCAGTTTGCATTTACTGATAGACCTGTTCCCTGCAGTACTTTCAGAAATAATTTTAAATTAGAATTTTAAACTAATTGAAAAAAAAACAATGCACTTCATATGCCAGTTAAAATAAATAGAATTTGGAAGGACAAAAACCTTATATTCTTTACGGAAGTTTATTTTTCGCATTTGCAATGTAATCACCTTGATTTAATGTCCTCCTTGCTAACAGTACCATCTCTGATCAGAGTAATGGTATTATAACTTTCTTGTGCACATCTACATAATGCTTTGTTTCAGATCCAGTTTTCAAAACATCCCAGGGACAATTTTTTTTAATGCATCTGCATTTATACATCCATATTTATATTAAAAATTTTGGCTCATAAACAGACGAGGAAATTGCACACAGACCTTTTGTAAAGCCGTGTCAACATGCATCTATCCTTCCCATTGCTGAACTTGAACAGCAATGATGATATGCAGTGTATCTATGTAAGGTGGATATATAAAACGGATATACTTAGGTCAATAAACGTAGCTGAATGTTTCAGAAGTTGTTAAACGTACAGCAAGATGGACAGTAAAAAGTTCACTTTTTCTTTTCTTTTAATATTTTTCTAAACTGTTCCTTCCTATTGTCTCACTGACTGGCTCTCAGAAGAGAAAGGCAGGGACCTTTCTATCCCTATGAACAAAGATGAACATAAAAAATGGAGAGAGCAAAGCAAGACAGGCTGGAGGAAGTTAAGAACAATAACAGTGTGTCCCATTTGATGAAGGCAGCTCATTCAATAGAATATTATACCAAACAAAACAACGATCAGACTACAAGCATAGCCCTGAAAACAAAGAGTTGCAACAGGATCACTTTCCTTAGATCATGAACATCTATTTCAAGACAAAATCAGCTTGACACTTAAGAAGTATCAATTTTCTATTAATAATCTAGAATATCCTGACCTTTTGCTACCTTATAAAAGTACACAACAGTCTTGTCAAAAAGAATTCCCCTAAAATCTTTAGAAAAGTTGTCAGCTAAGAAAACCACAGCTATGTATACATAACTTATCAGCTAACTGGAAAAGATAAAGTTTTTTAGAAAACGAGTAAACCACAGTTTTCTACATCTTCCTTATGTGTCAGGGCTAAAGAATACTTCATAGATTTCTAAAATTGCATGCTATAGCTATTCAAGACTCTAAAGAGAATATAGAAGTATATGCTTGGTAGTGGGCCTGTCATCTCACTTTCAGCATCTAATACGTTATCCTAATGATATGACCTTGCTCCTCAAGATGACTTGTAAGGTAAACTTTTCAAAAGGAAGATGACTGATATCACTGGTATTAATCAAGCCATGCTCAGTCGAAACACTGCTGCATGGAACATGGAAGAACTTAATGGAACAGAGACTGAAGTAAATCTAAAAAAAAAATAAAAATAAAAAAAATTCAAAAAATCTTAGTCTGGGACTGAAATACAGAGTTTTCATGCAAATTTTGTGGTCCAAATTGAATTCCAGTTTAATAATGACAAAGTTATTGCACTGCCAAGCTTCATGAAAGACATGTGTTAGCCTAGACTAGCTAATACTGGCTAAGATTAATTAATTGGTTAACTAATAGGATAGCTGAATGTAATGAGTCACTCAGCATATTGCTGCTATCATCACTGGTTGTCTCAGAAGAGCTAAGAGCTGTGCAAGCTGTGGAGCTTCACATACTTTTCTCTGTATCTAAAAGCTGT
>NW_010226911.1:33365-35311 GCF_000690775.1 Eurypyga helias
TGGGAAATGTGAGGAACACTGTTTGCTGATTGCTGTGCAATCTTCAGAACAGTTTGTGGATGCTTTGCATGACATTTGGGCCTCCTTCCTGGTGGTAAAAACTCTCCTGCTGCAGGTACTAGCTAATCCCTTGATTCTTTCAAATTGCTCATCTGACGTTGTTAACATATTAAAGCTATAAACAAGCTTTCCTTGTCGTGCATCAACATTTTGAGTATGGCAGAGAAATTCTTTTGCACCATTAAAAAAAAAAAAAGGGCCTCCTTTAAAATAAACTGTCGTGAGAATCACATTACGTGACAATAATTCTAAATGTTGCTAAAGCTGTTTGCACACACAAGGCTGCCTTCCAGTGGGAGCAAGTTACATACATAGCAACTGTAATGGCCCATATAGTATATTAAAAACATGTAAAATATAATTCGAGAATCTACCTTAGGAACTAGTGAGAGAATTCTCATCTCTGCTTTCTCCCTGGACTCTAATGCCAAAGGACAGATTGTTTCTTGTCAGTGTTTCAGACTGATCTCTATTTGCAAACATAGCGAGTGATGCTAAAGGCAGTTCAGAACGCAAATCAAACAACTGGTTTATTAGGCGCTGTTTTGAATTGCATATACAGGACAGGGAGGCAAGTAATGTCAGAAAAAAAAAATCATACTTGCACATCACATGAGCCATTTTCATATACTTGAATATTGCATAAAAATGCAAAGAAATAAAACAATTCCAATAAAATAGTGAGTAGCTTATGAATTAAATATTATACTCACAATGCTATACACTGGGATTTAACAGAGCATGATATACAAGGTAGACCAAGTGTGGAAAATCCAACTAAGGGCTCAAACACAGTAGATATACTACTTCTTATCTTAAAACAAAACAAACAAACAAAACCAAAACCAAACCAAAACCAAAGGGGAAACGATAAATTATTTATTGAAGGAGAACAGGAAAGAAAAACTGAGTAAAATACTTTATTTGAAAAAAACCACCATACTTTGTAGACTGATAATAAACCTGCTTATTCATCAGAAGCAGGTCCAAACTGATTCCATTTGAGTCACAGCATGCGCACTCGGGGTATCAATTAATGCCACCATCGGTGTGGCAGTGGTTTTCTGAATGTCTTCCTGTCTTCCTCTTGGTTTTGTTTTTAAGCAAACAAGGTGAAATTTAACTGGAAAAATTACTTGACCCTGTTTCCAAGATGATCACAGCACTGGCTCAATCAGCAAAGGAGAACTGTTTTAAGTGACATGCTGTAGACACCTCTGGGTTATGAATTAAAGACCTTGTTGGACCTGACAGGCAAATACAGTCACCAGCGTGTACGCCAGGATGACAACACACGGGGGTAAGAGAGGCAGCATCAGTGTATGGCAGCCAGCTAGGATTAATTTAGAGTCCTCTTAGATTGAATTGGAGGGAAGGAGGGAAAATATTCTGTTCTTTGCAAGGAGTTCACTTAGAGCTGAATAACAGAGACTTCTTCAATGAACAAAAGCTCATTTAAAACAGGAGTCTCCCTTACTGCTCATTAATTGCTCCAGGTAGGTGCTGAGCCTGTGCAGATGGAATGGGCAAGCAAAACAAGAGCAAAATCCCTCGCAGATGAAAAAAAGAGAAAGATTACTTTGAAATAAAGGATTGCAAAGGATTAACTTCAGTAGTTTACTGTTGATCAGTATCTTATTTTAAAACATCACTCTTGCAGTTTTTCAAGATTAGTTGAATTTATTTATTATTATTATCACGGTGATTGTGAGGGGGAAGTGAGTTATAAGCATAATAAATCTTTACTTAAGCAGCTTACCCCTACTGTTATATATTAATCATGGTGCATATGGGATTATAACCAACGAGAAATAAAAAAAGGGGGGGGGGAGGGAAAGAAGAGTTGAGTAGCTATATGTTTCTGTATTAAAAACGAGTCGGCGGGG
>NW_010226912.1:0-211 GCF_000690775.1 Eurypyga helias
GTGAGAGACAGTGGGGCTGGCACACGGGGGTGGGTGGGCTGCCGGGGTCCCAGCAGGTCCCTCCTGCTCCCTGCCACCCCAGGCACTGGTCCTGGGGGGTCTCATCGGGTCCCTCCTCATGGTCACAGCTGTGTGTGCTGGGTCCCTCCTGCTCCCCATCACCTCAGGGCTGATCCCGGGTGCTCCTGGTGGGTCCCCCCCACTACCCACA
>NW_010226912.1:530-802 GCF_000690775.1 Eurypyga helias
CATCACCTCAGGGCCCATCTTGGGTGCTTCCAGTGGGTCCTTCCCACTCCCCATCACCCCAGGGCTGATCCCAGGTGCTCCCAGTGGGTCCCTCTCGCTCCCTATCCCCTTGGGGCAAGAGGCGGGGTGGCTGGGGACCCTGGGGACCGGTTCTGCTGTCCCTCGCAGCTCCGGAGGTGGTGGGGCGGCAGCGGTACGGGCGGCCGGTGGACTGCTGGGCCATTGGCGTCATCATGTACATCCTGTGAGTGCGGGACGAGGGCCGGGGTGGC
>NW_010226913.1:0-24436 GCF_000690775.1 Eurypyga helias
CCTGCCCTCTCCCCATGGGCTGCAGTGAACATCTGGGCACCCGCTCCTCCGTCTGCACTGACTCTGCCCTGCTGTCTCTCTCCCATCCCACTTCTCCCTCCTTCCCAGGTCTCTTCATTTTCTCCTCTTAAACATGTTAATCACAGAGGCACTAATTAATTGGCTCAGTTATGGCCAGAGGTGGATCCAGCTTGGAGCCGGGGCAGCTTCTAGCAGCTTCTCACAGGAGCCACCCCCATAGCCCCTCCCCACAACCAAAAGCCCGCCATCCAAAACCAACACAACCTTCTGTGGCTGAAACAAGTCAAATGGTAAGCTCTTCTTCCTAACAATCCACTGCCTTGCCTCCTTTCCCACTAAAAAAAAAAAAAAGGAAGCTTCAGCTACACAACCTTTTTCCCCTCTAAAATGCCGCTCTCCTCTTCTCACTCTTGCCAAGACCTCCATACTAGAGCCCATGAAATAAGCAGAAGCTGTGCAAAACCTACATTTTTCACTAAAATCTCTTCAATATATTTGCCTAAAAGCCCCAAATAAGGTGGCACTGGAAACACTATTTTTCAATGAATAATTGCAATGGTCACAAGAGGCATAAACTTCATTTAAAACAACCATTTAACTGAAAAAAAACCCCTATTTTTTTTTCCCTAAACCATTCCCAAAAGCCCGCTGTTTCCAAAATTCTGCAGAGGATGATCCCCTTCAAGGCCCTCCTTGGTTTTCCCCTCGAGTCTATAAAATCAGAGCTTTCAGAAGTTTGGAGCTTTATGCTCAAATAAAGCGGTTTGTAGAACATTTCAATATGGAAGCCCTCGAAGGGGCAAGAATGCAGAAAATGTGTTTCACAACAGCCTTCCATGGTACGGAGTATGAAGAAAGGACTCGGAGACTGGAAAAGCTGAGGCATGTTCAAAGAAGTTGAGAGCCTGAGGGCAGGTTTTGCAAAGCCTAAATAATGACTTGAATAACACTGGTGAGCCATGGAATAGGACCAAGAGCATCAAAGGCCTCTTAGGGAGAAATGGGATAGGACAGTGGCTTCACAACGGGTTTGTGAAGATGCACTATTCGGGATCTATAATACCGTACCAAATTAAAGAGGGTTTAATAGACATTAGTCTTTGGGGGTGGGTGGGAGGGTGTGTCATGTTACCAACAACATTTAGTCCTTTGGGAAAATTCTGCATATTTGCGAGCAAAACGTTGTGTAACAGCCTAGGAAAATGCCCTCCAGACTCTTTGCCAGGTCTCTGGAGCAATCCAGCTAGAAGCATATACAGCCTAGTCCAGAGAAAGGCTGAGCGCGGCAATTCCCTCTCAAACTAATGGGATTTTTGAGTGTTCAGCATCCCACAGTTGGCCAAGCCCTTTATGTAGCACTAATTGGAGACAGGAATGACTTGGAGGGGAGAGAAACTTGGGTTTGACAACCTGAATACACTCTGCCCGAGTGGCCAATCAGCTGCTGTCTTAAGACAGAAATCCTGACACTAACTGCCTGTTCATTTTTGAAGGCAAAATTCCCAAGGACACTAGTGGGAGTCTGCCTGTGTTAGCAAGGACTTCAGGCTTTGAATTATTACGGATCATGACTGATAAAGGCATTAAAACCACAACAGGGGTACTCCACAGCAAGATCAAGTATCATATGGATACCTTTACATTTTGAGTTTTGCCTTTTTTTAGGGTCTAGAACAAAGATGAAGATGTATCACACTGAGGTCCCCTCACAAAGAGCTGAAACTCATATTCTAGTATAATGCTGCAAGTCATAAGTGCTTTCAACACACGGACACGAGACAAAGTCAATCCCTACCGAAAAAGGACCAAACCAACCCCCCCACAACCCAGTAACACGACAGGACGAATATGGTCCCATGATGAGGCTGGGAACAGGAATGAAAAGGAAGCATGGAGAGCTAAAACAAATACTGAGAGACAGGAAGTTTGAAGCAGAAGGCTTAACATGATGTGAAGAAAGGAGGGGTGTAATGCTACTAAACGGAAGGGTTAGTGTTTTACAGAAATAAATTAAATTAGACTAAAAGATAAGTCACTTCCAGCCGGTCTGCTCTCCTGTAACCGGATACGTGCCCAGTGGACAGCAGAGATGCAGTAAATGTCCTACAGTTTGAGCAGAGCGAGTCGTTTCATACTGTCTCCTTTGACCTTTCCGTAAGCCACCAAGGGGGAGACAGCCCAGACGAAGCACTGCATTCCAGGAGTTCTCAGCAATGGCTCGCTAACTGGAAATACGTATGGACACGTGTACAGAGAGAGATATTCCCAAGGAGTCTGTCTTTGGTCAGGCATTTCCAGTATTTTTAATAATGGCCTGAATTATAACACTATCCAGGAAATTAAATAAATGCTGTAAGTGGAAAAGGGCTACCAGGACAATGAAGACAACAATTGTATTTCATAACAACACCGATAGCAACTTTAGAAATTCAAAACCAGCCGCCACATGAAGTTGTGACTGAGGAGTAAAAAAGGCACATTGATATGCCTTTCTTTCATTTAGCAGAAACAGGAAGCAGATGAAAGAACAGCTGATAGTCCACCCCCCGTTAGAGCACACAACGTAAGGAGCCTGATGAGAATCGCCAGAAAAAGAGATCATATTTTTAATTAGTGAGAACTCGTAACAACCCATGGGGCTTCAAGCAGGACTAGGAAAACACAAACAATTATAGAAATAAAACAGATATGCACTCTCTTTCTTGCCTCCTTGTTTTTAAGCTTGTTTTTACATCTTGCAGGTTCAGGAAGAAATTGCATCATCCAGTTCCACTCACTTCACCCAGGTTCGCCCCAAGGTCACACAGAGAAGGGTTGGGAACAGATAACACTCTGTAGAGATGCCACTAGCCACATGGAGAAGAGGCTCAGTATGGAAGGATGGCCCAGCAAATTCCAGCTCTCCCTCCCGCAGGGAGGGGGGTGATTTCCACCCCCCAAGCCTCTCTCCTCACTTGCCCTCCCCACTGGGCTCCAAGCGCCCTGTCAGGATGCACATTCCACATTCCTCCGGCCTATCAAAGATACAATAATACATTCCTAGCATGGTTTTCGGGGGGAAAAAGTACGTCCAAGGGATGTAACTGTACTCCCAACTCTCCCAAAGTGAAATACAGTCCATCGCTATCGGGAGATACGGGCAACGGAAAGGAAGAAACATATTCCCAGGGAATAAAGACAACGTGTGGCTCATGAGAATGGACTTGAGCATGGTCTGTCTGAATGGCTGGTTTTAATTTACACCTCTGGAAAGCAGCAATAAGCTCTGGAGATAGGCACCAGTGCCGACTCCCACGGACATCACTGGGACTCCAAGGGAGCCCGGGGCTCGCCCAGGCTGCACGCGCAGAGATAAAGCAAGCCTAAGTGTCTGTCGGGATCAAGCACCTATGGACCTTTAACTTATCCTAATTGACAGGAGAATGTCCTCTTGCAGTAAATCACACGGGTTTTGTATCACTTTACGGATAACTTGGTTATCAAGGATTGGAGAGGGGCCCAGAGGCTGCACTGGGAGCTAAGTAGTGCAAGGGCACGTCATCACGGTTTTCAGTGAAGCCGTAAATCTGCTGAGTTGCCTTGTGACTCTCACACCCCAAACTGAACTGCGTATCCTAAGGAAATAAAACATTTCGTGTGGATTACATATCCAGCATGTCGCCTAACGTGGCCATTCGCACAATGAATTTCATATTTTGCTGTTCTAAAGTCACGAAGGAAGGTTTGGGGTCATACACAAGCGCGAAAGAGCTGCTTAAGGAAGAGGATTCATCCCCACAGGCTATGAAATAAGGCTCTAACCTTCAAAATCTGCTGGAGTTTTGCTATTGAACACAACATGACAAGGATTTGGGCTTCAATGAGGGGGTTTTCTACAACACCTGTGGATGTTTTTAATTCCTGCAAGACATGTTAGGTCCTGAGACTGCACCTAGCAGTGGTCAGAAGGATTCTTCCTTACTTGCCCTTCTAGTTTCTTGGGCAGTAACTGCTGGGTCACACTGACTCTCCATTCAGATTTCCAGATAGAGGTTCCTATATCAGCCACCTCAGGCATCTTTCCCTTTTCACCCAAGAGAATTTTCTTCTAGAGTGCAATAACAGCCCTTTCTTAACATACTGAAACCTGTTTCTCAGAAAACAGAGGAAGTGTCTTGAAAAGCGCAGGATAAAAATCATTATCATTACTAAAACTGATGGAACTAGAGCCTATCTTCATGTTTCAATGTTCTGTTCAGCACTGATTGGAAAAGCCTGCTCACGAGCAGCAGTTATCCTACAACACACAGTGCTTGTGAGTTACGAGCACACAAGGAACTAGAGATCTTTACAAGCAAGCTTTTGACTTTGTGGATGCCTTAGAGGTGGTCCAATATCAAAACGACAGTAAGACATTCTACTGAGCACTTGTTAACTCTTTATAGTACTCAAACCACATAAATACCATATTCTCTCATTTATCAAAACATACCCAGATATATCCATATCAAAACACGCTCCAGTAGATACTCCAACCGACACTGTTTGAAAGAGCAGAGCTGCTCGTTCCTTTTTATGAATTTGGACTAAATGCTAAGAAGATAATGAGGAAAGGAGGGGAAAAAGCACTGACAGCCAATGGATAAAGTAGGCATGTATGATATGACACCAGTCCACTCATTTCTGCATCCCATCTTTAATGCATTTCTTTAAAAGCCTCCCGAGGCTCCACAACCAAAACTCGGTGTGATTTCTCACTCCGAAAACCCTAGCACAATAAAACGAGCCCTGCAAGGTGACCCGAAGGACAACAAAAAGTTCTTGGCAAAATGATAAAAGACACAATTTCCATCGCTACGGCCCTCTAACAGAGTGTGTCCCTTTTTGATGAAACCAACCATGAGATCATCTCCAGCACACAGCAAACAACTGCTATATTGCCATGCCAGGAATATGTTGCTGTTTGCACTGAGGCAGGAAGACTTTCTCCTTAGCACTTAATTTAAACATCACACAGCTGTAACATAAAGCAACAAGAACCTGGTGCTGACGGGTGTGATGATCCCTGCACTCCACGTCCAAAGTGGGTTTCGGTCTTTTCAGACGTACGTAACACACACAGTCCCTCCACCGAAGGAACGAGGTGATTTCTGAGGCAACATATTCCCAAAGTATTCAAAACTAGTCTCAGACGAAATTTGCAATTAGTTCCCCAAATCAGTTTCTCTTCATACTTTATTACCTTGATTAAAATCTCCCTTGGGACGGATATTTCTGAACAAAAGTGTCTTATTTCTTAAATAAAGGGGTTTATATAGCCTATTTGGTAGGGTTTTCTTGCTTTCTGCTAAGAAACTGGCATAGGAGGTAGCATAAGCATCAAAGAAATCACCCATCAAAGCCAGTTTTATAAAGTTAAAGAAGAATGTGCTTCACAATCAAAAATACGTCTAGGAGAGTAGGGAAAAGCTAAACAAAATCTTGAATTCCTAAACTGAAAGGAAGATGCGATGTGAACGTCCCTGGACTGACTTCCGTCTTCTTCCAGTGCTGCGTACAGACCAACAAATCAGTTATGATACGATTTAAGAAACACAATAATCATTTTTCATATTGTTTATTTCCAAGAACTAGTGCTACTGGTTCAGAAAATCAGGCAGAATAATCCGAAGCCAGAGCTTTACGTTTACAACCCTATCATTTCTTAACTCGGTATCTGCTATCAGATCCAAATTTTACAAAAGGGCTAGAGAATCCCTGTTTCATGCTATTGGTTTTTTTGTCAGTTTTCATCTCAGGTTTTCAAAAGTGTTCTTGTCCAGCTCAAAACGCGTTTCAAGTGAAGGCACAGGCATCTATGAGAAGTAGTACAATGAACGCTTCCAGGGAGTATCATCAGAGTTGCTACCTACTAACCCTACGGCAGGCTTGTGTGCATGGACATGGATTCAGCAAACACTTTGCACTAACAGCCACCTGCACCATCATTATGGATAAAGGGATATAAAGGTCTTTAATCTCCTTTGTTTTCTCTGAAACTTCCTGCAATGATCAGCTGTCGCTCTCCTGTGCAAGAAACGCAGCTCCCTTCGAGCGCAAGCGGCAGGTGAGAACCTGGAGGAGCTGAACCTCGCATACCTCAGCTTCTACAAGGTGTAAATTTGGGAACTTACAGCCATGACACCTTCACTGAAGAACACATCAGTGTTAAGATTCTGTTCACGTGCACCAAGTGTTGTGCAGCTGTAAAAACCCAGGTCGTGATCCAACCCCGAGAGGGGAATAGAGGATACTTCAACTCGCCCGACGGTGAAGCGGGAGCGCGGCCGCACTGCCACAGCTTCCCAGCCGCGATCAGACACCGTACCTTGAGCAGTTAATGGCAGGTACCCCAAAGAGAGGTCTGATTGCCTGGGAGCGACTGACAGGGCTTTGATGACTTGAAATGTAAGCTGCCTCGTCAGCAGTTAGTACCTTTTCCAAATAATAAAGCAAAGGAGGAGAATCAAAGCCGACAGAGGAATTGAAAGGGGACCAGTGATGATGTCAGTGCTGCTAACTGCAGTATCTATACTCTTTTCATTTGATCCCTTTCCCAGAAGTAATCTGGGCTGGCACAGAAAAGCTTTGAATTTCAAGTTGTGATACTTCAAAGCTCTGCGCAGTAGCAACAGGAGAACATAAAACCAGTAACTTGGATCAGCAGCTTCAGCTCAGCACGACAAAGCCGGTTGGGAGCAACGTGCGTCAACAGGGACTGACCCTAGTAACTGCCTTCACCCTTGCATGAAAAGCCCCTTCCCAATGGCCTTGCTTCCTGCAGCAGAACATATAAACACGGAGCGGTTTGGGTAGGAAAGGACCTTAAAGCCCCCCCAGTCCCACCCCCTGCCATGGGCAGGGACACCTTCCATAGCCCAGGGTGCTCCAAGCCTCATCCAGCCTGGCCTTGGACACTTCCAGGGATGGGGCATCCACAGCTTCTCTGGGCAACCTGTCCCAGTGCCTCCCCACCCTCTGCGGGAAGAATTCCTTCCTGATGTCCCATCTCCATCTCCAGGAAGAAAACTGGTTCTAATTCTTGCCCTAATGGTACTTTTTTCTTGCAGATTACCTGATCTCTGTGAAAAGACATTAATCTAATTATTCTATTTACCACTGCTTTCGACTGAGCACTGTATTAATCACATACAAATGTTAATTACCATTGCTACAGCAAAAAGCAAAAGATGGAAGTCTTCAATCAAAGCCTCACAAATCAATAAATGAGAAAACAAACAAGTTCAGTCGCAAATACTGCAAGCGTGAGCTGTAACTAATTTAAAGTGGGTGCTGGAAAGGAATGTATCATCTTGCTTATTAAGCTCAAAGAGCAGGGCAGATAAATGGCTCCTGAGAGGGCGATCCACAGGGATAGCCAGCAATTCCCTCCTTCAATCCATCACAGTCAGTGACAAGAACCCTATCAGCATAGTCAGCTCTCTTCACCCCTTGCCTTTCACGAAACGGATTAGGCAGCTTAAACCAAGTCGTGCTGATTCACATTAGCAAACTGAAAGCAAATCTAAGGATGTGCTCTGCCTAAGATTTCACGGCTAATTACAGCTAATTCAATATGATATTTGGAAAGTATCTTTGGGGTTTGAAATTAGGCCTATTTTGCTTTCAGAAAACGACTGCAAGACAAGCATTGAATACGCCCTTAAGGCAGACCTATAAATCAGTGAATAACGATTTTGAGCTGGTTTTGAAAGCTCGGACCATGGACACCCGCGTCCTGAAGGACAGCGGGTGCGAGGAGATTGCCCGTGTAACATCTCCGTGTGATGATGCTCTCACTGCCCCACGTTACCATTCCCACCCTACGCCATTCCAACGTGAACAACTTCAAAGCACCACAACACGAAACATCACGTCGCGTTTTATGCCACCCTGGATTACTTACGGGAAAGGAACCGAACGACGTTGGCTACGCACAGCCCGCGTGCTTCCTACGGGTGTTCCGTAACCACAGCTCCCCCTCTTTTTTCCTGCTGCCCAGAGTAACTGCTTGCAGAGGCACCTAACCCGGGCTGGGACTTTGTACGCTGCGTATCCTCAGCCTTCAGGGAGAATAAAGATGAAAATCCCGTCTCTGCGCGGCAACAACATAACTATATTCTGATGCTTTAATCTATATTATTTCCAGTAACAATATTAACCAACAAGGCAGTGATTTCTGTTAAGAGGCCCAAGGCTGATATGCAAAGAAGCTGTACAATTTTCCATCTACTTTTGCATGGAATATGCCTACCAGGAAATAGAGGAATGAATCAAGGGTTAAAAAGATGGATGAAAGCCTTTTGAGAAAAAGGCATGCCCACAGGTTACTACAATTAAAACATGAAAGGTCTTTCTTCTCAACAGGAAAAGTATTTTCCTAGGTCACAACGAAAAATAGGTATTAATGCATTTTTCTAAAACAAATAGTAATTTAACCACCTCCACGGTTAAGTTCTGCTGCTTATTCTTTCTTCACTAAAAGTCATAATAAATTACATTTTATTAATAAAAAAGATTCCTAGAGCAAGGATTTTGCTGAAACAATGCTATGAATTTTTGCACAGTGTAAACAGTTTTTCAGCTATAACATAAAGGAAATGTGAGAAGTCCAAACTTCACATGTTGGCTCCACATCACCTACTGAAATTCAGCGTACGCGTTCCCAAGCCGGGTTAAGGGAGCAGACCCGTGCAAAGCCAGACGCGTACGCTCCCCGTGGATAAAACACAACACTGTGCGCAGGCTAAAGATAATCACTATTTACTACATCCATACTTCACCCCCATCCCAAATACTTATTTGGAGACCAAATTCATAATTTTTCTTCATCCAAAGCAAACACCTCTATCTCATGGACAACTCGCCCTCAACCTCTCCAACAGTATCTTCATTTTGCAATTTAATGGTATTTTTAGTTCTTTAAATAGGAATGAGTTACACAAGCCCGTGGGATTGTTTGAATTTTGGCACATCTAGGACTGGAAAGCTCTCTTACAGCTCTCGCATGTCTCTCCTTGGGTCTGGATTACCCTACTTTGGCCTATCTGCCAAGGGATGAGCGTTCCTTCTCCGTTTCTCCCCAAACCTTTTCCTGCACTGGGGCAGCAGCCAGGATCCCGACGTTACGGGCGGCTCTCATGGATGGTGTAGCTCTCCAGTTCTTCCACTCCGCAGAAGGGCGGAGGGATGCTACCTGCTTTTCACACATCAGAGGGAGGCTGTTCTTGTTCTGTCTGTTAGCAGAAGATCTCAGCTTGATCACCGCAGGTCCAAAGCCTCATCCAGAACAAGAGGTCCCAACTTTTGGCACCACAAGGCTCCTGGCAGAGCCTGGGTGCTTTCCTGGGTGCACCAGTACTTGTGCACAGTAAACACTGGCATCTGGTGGCAGCTCTCCCTTCCTGCAGGCATGGCAGGGAACAAGAACTCCTTTAAAGACAGAAGCACCTGGGCGAATTGAGACCCAGCGGAAAGACCATCAAACCTCTGACCGTGACCATCAGCTGATCAACACCTTGCAAGCCCCTCAGGAAAATGTATTCATATTCCTGGCAGGAAACTGGAGTCAATTCAGTAAGTTTCCAGTGCAAATCTGATATGAATGGGTGACCTGAACTCCAGGGTAGAAGCTCTAAAGGTAGTAGAGGTGGACTGGGCTTCCCCATGTGGAACACTGGATGCTGGAATTGGGATGCTGCTGCAATTTGTCCTAGATTAGTCTTGGACCAAAGCCAAGTCATTTGACTGTCTTCATATCCTTGGTGTAAAGCTATTTTGTTGACACAGATTAAGGCTGTAAACAAGTGTTCCCAGATTACTGTGTGCCCTTTCAGTGAATTCCTAGCCAGCGCTTGCTCTCGTGAGACCCCACCTGCAGTTCTGCATCCAGCTCTAGAGACCTCAACAGCAGAAGGATACAGACCGGTTGGAGCGAGGCCAGAGGAGGCCACGGAGATGCTCCAAGGGCTGGAGCCCCTCTACCATGGGGACAGGCTGGGAGAGTTGGGGGGTTCAGCCTGGAGAAGGGAAGCTCCGGGGAGACCTCAGAGCCCCTTCCAGTGCCTGGGGGGCTACAAGGAAGCTGGGGGGGACTTTTTCCAAGGGCAGGGAGTGACAGGACAAGGGGTAATGGGTTTAAATGGAAAGTGGGGAGGCTTAGATTAGATATCAGGAAGAAGTTCTTCCCAGAGAGGGTGGGGAGCACTGGGACAGGTTGCCCAGAGAAGCTGTGGATGCCCCATCCCTGGAAGTGTCCAAGGCCAGGCTGGATGAGGCTTGGAGCAACCTGGGCTATGGAAGGTGTCGCTGCCCATGGCAGGGGGGTTGGAACTAGATGATTTTTAAAGGTCCCTTCCAGCTCAAACCATTCTGTGATTCTATAACAACTCTGTTTCTGTTTCAATCTTCTGACAGCATAGAGCCAAACCTTGCGAGATGTTATGTGGTCTCAAATGCCATTAGTGGACGTGGACATCAACAGGACTCCAACCCTGCAGAAAAGAGCCACCTCTTGTCATTAAGTTTTAAAAAAGAATAGAGTTTGTGTCCATCTCAGTATCTTCTATGGGATCTCTGCTACAACGCCAGGGAGTTCTCTTGCGTGGTGTCTAGACAGATATTGCATATTTCACATAGCAGGAGTAGTTTGAAATGAGGTTTGTTTAGGAGTCTGGATTTTTATGTCCTTACTGAACCAAACTTCTCACTCGTGGGGTGTTCTGCATGGACTTGCAGCTCTCCTTGCCTCAAAGGCGATGAGCTACCCGAGCGTCTCCACGCTGACCGCAGCAAACTCTGCGCAGGCTTCTCAAAAAGCAGCAGGGGACAATCTCAATTCCAGAATTACATGGCTTCAAGGGGTTTCCAAGAGGGCAAACAAGAAACTGGCCTTCTTTTTTTCCCTGATCACACAGCATTCTGAACCTTTTGGGGAAGCCTTTGAACTTCCATTAAACGCGAGCTGTTTGGATCTGTTGAAGGAGAGGCGGTCGGATAAACTGGGCCCGTGTTGAACTGACTTGCTTCCAACACCTCTACAGTTTAATCACACCTCCCCGAGCACCTCTGTAGATAATCATTGAACAAGACATTCAAAGAGATGACTAACAAATAGAAATAAGGCAAACAAAGATAATCTATCCTTTTTCTAGGCATCCAAAGGGACGCAGACCTACAACAAAGGAGCTTTATGCGCTCCGCTGCCTACCATAAGCATTAAACTCTTCATGGCTGACATGTCTTTGGAGCTGAAAACCATTGGCAAAACATTCCTTGTTTTTGTCTCTGTCTAGGAAAATGAGATATTGTTTCTGTATTAAAGTACTCTGAAACGAGTCACCTACAGCAGCGTAACCTGCCACATCCACTTGGTAACAGTGGAACAGACATCAATTTTCAATCTTATCAGAAGTCACCAGTCCGCAAGTATTAGTGGCGCCTTCTGAATTTTATCCAGGGACCTAACAGAAAACATCTGTTCTCTTACTTCACAGAAAATCAATAGATTAAATCAACGTCCTCTTTTCTCCTTTATTCTGTTCATTAAAGGCATAGGTTTTCTTTCATTTTCTTCTATTTCTTTTAATAACTTGCTTCTCCTTGCAAGTCAAATCCTAGTATATTATAGAGATTTCTGTGTCTCTTTCTGGGCTTACTTGGGGAGACATATATCTATGCTCCAGCAAAAGACAAGCAGAAGTAATTATTTTTGAGGCACATATTTACAAAGCGCTTGTTAAAGTTATACCTAGTGTTTGGACTGAAGCCCAGCAATACTTAAAAGGAATAGGTACTAAACCAAAAACATACTGGGACAAAATAACGTTTATTGCCTTTTTCAAGTCTATAATTCACGCTACAAAATGCAATGCTATTACTAAAGAAATCCAGCCCTGACATGTTTCATCCACGTGCTGTAACATCGCAACTGTCAAGAATGATGTGCTTTGTGGAGTCACCCACGTTCGGATCCTTACTCAGGTAACTCATGACTAGGTTCAAAACTGAACTACGTCTGTGCACGCTGCATCATCCCACCAGTACGAAACATCAGGCTTGGGCCAGGACGTACTAAACAATCCTGCCTAACGTGCTTACAAGAGAAAATATCATTTAAACAGTAAACAAAACTAGGCACTTCTGGACTAAGAGGGAGAGAGATTATGGTAGAAGTGATCAAAAAACAGAGTCAGAAACCACAATTCTGCTGTAAACAGCCAGATTAGTATTAAAAATTATCACCAACATAGCAGAACTGATCTACGTGCACTGAGGGTTAAGTATGTCTAAATATAGCCTGAGTAACACTATTTTCCCCCGAAAAGACAGCTCCACATAGGCATCTTTAACATTAAACTGAGAACAAACATGTACAGTTTGCAGCTTTTGTCTCACCTGGAGAGACCCCGCATCGCTTGCGCAGCCTAATACGAAGCCAAAATATGATGAAGCGTGAATGAACACACCTACTTCTCCCTTTGATGGGTAACAGTACTGAAAACACAGGAGGGGCACGTTTGACCGGGGCTGAAGTTACGTTATATTCACGACATGCAGCGCGAAGGTGTTACGAGAAGCCTACGACAGTTTTATTTCCTTACGTATGAGAAGCTGATAAATACAAACAGAGCTGGCCTACAACAGGGCAACATGTACGAGTATGTAAAATGCTTTAAATCATCCAGCAAAGATAAATCACTGCCTGATCTAGGTAACAGAAGTTCTGCTAGAACACCTCGTGGTACATTGCAGATGCACTACAACCCGGCAGCTGCTTCCCTGTGAAACCAGTAACCAGGGTAGCAGAGCATCCACCGCCTCACGGCGACTTGGACCGAGGCTGCTGCCCCACGTCACGACTGAATTAAGGCACAGTGAATCGAACCCATTTTTGGCTCTGTGACTTTGAAGCACACAACAGAGATCCCAGAACCGTGTCGTTTGAGATGTTTCTGTCAATTCAGTGCAGCACCATGAGAACTGGGACTATTACCTGTCAGTGAGCTAAACCATAGAATGGCTTGCGTTGGAAGGGACCTCAAAGCCCCCCCAGTGCCCCCCCCTGCCATGGGCAGGGACACCTTCCATAGCCCAGGTTGCTCCAAGCCTCATCCAGCCTGGCCTTGGACACTCCCAGGGATGGGGCATCCACAGCTTCTCTGGGCAACCTGTCCCAGTGCTCCCACTCCCTGCGGGAAGAATTCCTTCCTGATGTCCCATCTCCATCTCCCTCTTTTCCTTTAAACCCGTTACCCCTTGTCCTGTCACTCTCTGCCCTTGGAAAAAGTCCCCCCCCCAGGCACTGGAAGGCTGCTTTTGAAGCTTGAGTATCTCCCCACAGCTTGTGGTGAGGACTAGGCTTGATTGGGAAAAAGAAAGTTATAACTGGAAATTAATTTAATACGGTGTCAAGGCAAAAAGAGACAGAAATGAAGAAACATCTCTTTGGGCAAGAGAAGCAGCAGAGAGGAAAAAAATTAGAGAAGTGGCAATCCACAGCCAAGCAAAATGTTAGTCTGGAAGGTGTGACAGGTAAACATCCCAGACTTGGGATATCTTGTCAGCCAGGAAGGCAACTGATTTAACTGTCATCTGACGAACGGCAGAACAGCAAAGTCAGTCTGAAAGTGGGATATTGTCGCTCTCTATCTCAGTTCCCATGAACAAAGCAGGTTTTTTTCATTTGAGATTTCTCTTTGTTAGCTATTAAAACAATGATGCCTCGCTTGCTACTGAATAAAAACAATAAGAAACTGGAGGACCAAGACAACTGAAACAAAACTCCATAAAATAATTAAACCTCAGACCTACCCAAACGCTGACATCAAATGCGTAACAGCCATTGATAGTTCTCTGGCTCATTATGGGAAACAGAGATTGATGAAACCCAGCTGTGTTCACAGCAACCCATGGCATACATCATCATTTCCACAGCGCTCACATTAAATTACTTAGCGGCTACAGTGCCAGTATAGATTATGGGATAACCCAGCCCTTTCTTTTAATCTCAAGCATCTGGAATTTCAGGGTCAGATGAACCTTTTTTCCTCCTCTTGATTTTTTTTATTTTTCAGGCAAGATAGATGAAGTAGTGATACCAAAGGCATGAGAATACCAAGCCTCCTCTAAGGAACGTGCATTCACATCACACTTAAATATAACTTTTACAGTAATACCTAGATTTTAATACATATTAATATCCAGGTGTAGGAGCACAGGAAAAGGAAGAGAGGCTCAAACTAACAGAAAGTTCAAAAAAACATCCTGTAAAGGTATCAGCAACGCAGCATCCTTCTATATGAACCACAGTTGGGCAACTTCATAGAAACAGAGAGCACTTTGGGTGGGAAGGGACCTTAAAGACCATCTAGTTCCAACCCCCCTGCCATGGGCAGGGACACCTTCCATAGCCCAGGTTGCTCCAAGCCTCATCCAGCCTGGCCTTGGACACTGCCAGGGATGGGGCATCCACAGCTTCTCTGGGCAACCTGTCCCAGTGCTCCCACCCTCTGGGGGAAGAATTCCTTCCTGATGTCCAGTCTAAATCTACCCTGTAATAGATCCCTTCTAACCAAAACTACATCGTACTGAAACACAGGACCATCCTGGACCACATTAAGTTGATCCTGGAATCATAACAAACATGTTTAAATACAGCAACTTTAAGCATCGAGAGATTCAGCCGAAATCCAGCTGATTTGATTAAAACTGGGCAAGTGCTTTACCTGCCAGTTCAAGGATTCAAAGGCAGGTTCTCTATCTGAAGTATCTTTTATTTTGAAAGCAGACTGTACAACTGGTTTGTGCGATTTTACCGTGTTAAAAAAAGGCAGCAACTGAATATGCGTTTAAACAGGAGGCTGGAGTAATAAGGAGTGTGTCTTTGCAGGTTATCATTCTCAAAATTAAACTCACCACAACAGAGTGATAACGTAAGGAGGTAGCGACACAGAGAATGTCTCCTAAAACTGGCAAGGGGGAGCTTAGTCTAAACCACAGTGTAAAGTGTGAATAATAAAAACAGGAAACCCGGGATGTCCGGTGGACTAATCTCTATAAAAGAGCAATAGCCCCAGGAAACCCTAAGAACGAAACCACTTGACCATGTTACTGATTTTATGAAAACGTGTTCCAGGAAACCCCCAGCTCGCACACGTACACATTTCCATGCCACAAAGATCCTTCATGTTCTACCAAATCTGAGTTTTCCCACCATCTCCACAAAACTTGGAGGCGATTGTTACATCGCAGTGTTTTGTCCTGGTGTGGATTTGGGGTGGGTTTTTGCTTGTTACCAGCTCTGTTTTACAGCTCCAGTTTTGACCTGAGATCCGGCAGCACTGCCAGCCTGCTCTGTCTGCACAGCATCCGACCCCCATTCTCATCCCGAACCGAGAGCACCTTGGTGCTCCAGTACCTCACTTCGGAAGCTGCAGAGATTAATCCAACACCAAGGGATGATATTCCACCTCAAGGCTTATCTCAACAAACACCCTCTCCAGCCTGCTGCAAAGAGAGGGCCAGATGGTACCTACTTGGCAGAAGCCATCACCTCCCGTAGCAACTCTGCTTGTAAGACAGAGCCAGGTAGCAAACAGGAATAGACGGGGAGAAGGCAGCGTCCAATGCTGTCGTCTGGGATGTCTCGGAGGAATGCATGCAGCTACTGAGCACACGTCATTTATTCCCCTAGTCAACACTGCGTGGCAACCTAATGTGAAAGGGCAGGTCTACGGAGGGAGCAACAATTCTTTCAGGCTGGCTGAGACATTCTCCACCTAGGAAGACACTGCCTACCTGGAAAGTACTTGGAATGCCTTTTTTTCCAGACTGAAACTTCTGAACAAAATCATGTGCTGCAACTAAAACCCAAGGCAATGCTTCATCCACCTTAGCCTGCATCTCCACCATCCCAGGACATTCACGAACCCACATGACCTACGGGAGCCAAAACACAGCATCGAGCAGATCATTCCAGCATTTTCTGAGAACAAAATAGACTCCTTAACCTATCGTATATATTTGTACACATCCAAAAATGCAGCTGTGCACAGCTTTCCTCAGAGAGAGGAGGAGCAGCCTGGACCACTTCCCGTGCTGGGTGGTAAGGTTTCACGCTCCCTGGTTTCAGCAGGTTGCTACATGTCACAATGACATTTCTGTTCCCTGTCAAGGCCAGGTGCCTTTTCTCTCCCGTTTATTTTCTACGTTTGGGGAAACACCTCCCTGTCCTGGGAACTTTGTCTGCAAATACCTCCCAACCTAAAACACTCGTCCTACCTGAAAAGGCGCTTTGCAAACCACTAAGTCCCCGTTCCAATCAGGGGTCCCGAGGCTGGGTTTGTGCCAGGTGGAACCGAGCCGTACTGCGCTGTGACAGAGCCATTCAGCAGTCACACAGCTCCGTAGCAGCCCACGGTATGGCTGGGTTCAGGTGTGACTGCTTGTTCCATACAACAGTGGTGTACAGCAGCACACTCTATTTTCGTTTTTACTTTTTTTATTTTTTATTTTTGATCCTCTAGCAAGCAGGATACGTATTTGCTCCTTTAGCTAGCCTGGGCTGGAATCTACCATCACGCATATTGCCTAGGAAGGGCAAATTCTGTCCTGCATCCGTTTTTGCTGTGCTCCATGTGCTGGTGAAAACAGAATAAAGATGCAGCATAAACGGCTGATGTTTTACACCTCAGAGTACTTTCCCCCTGCCTTGCACCTTCACAGGTGTTATTCCAAGGACTCAAGTCACCGTAACCGATTCAACCTCTGTCTGACCACCCTGGCAGAAAACTCCTTTAAAGATCTGCACAAAAGGCACCAGCCAAATTACCAAAAACCATTTGCCTTTCCTCTCTCGAGCATCAATCTCAGGGTCTTTCCAAGCTCCCCAGCAACAAGTACTGCCCGAAGAGATGACTGTTCTTAAATCAGAGCATCCTGGAGTGGTTTGGGTGGGAGGAGACCTTAAAGATCATCCAGCCCCACCCCCTGCCATGGGCAGGGACACCTTCCACAGCCCAGGTTGCTCCCAGCCTCATCCAGCCTGGCCTTGGACACTCCCAGGGATGGGGCATCCACAGCTTCTCTGGGAACCTGTCCCAGTGCTCCCCACCCTCTCTGGGAAGAATTCCTTCCTGATACCCAGTCTAATCTACCCACTTTCAATTTATACCCACAGCCCCTTGTCCTGTCACTACAAAACAGTTTTAGCTCCCCTGCCTACACTACACACCTACTGTATTACACACCTACGTGCCTCCGATGAGTACATGACTCGTGACACCCCCTCACTCCCGCTGTCCCCAGCTTGCTCAACCAGAGCATGGGAAAGGGATGCCAGCCCCTCGATCACCACTGCTGCGAGTGACCACACGTAGCAGCATTCTCTCCCGAGCCCATACTTCTGTATCCGAGCCATTGCATATTCCACTCTCCTTTACTCTTCCTCATTACTCTTCCACATGGGCAGGTGTCCCTGCCCATGGCAGGGGGGTTGGAACTAGATGATCTTCAAGGTCCCTTCCAACCCAAACCACTCTGTGGTTCTACAATTAAAAAGTGCTCTGGGTGCGGAAGCAGGTGACACCCCACAAGAGTATTTTTGATATGCAAATACCCCCAGGGGCAGCTCTCTGGGTGGGCCGTCTCCAAGACGGGAAAATCCCCCGGAGTAGCTCTGCCGAGGCCAGCAGCGCTTGCACAGGCAACAAGACAGCAGCGATGGATATTACAGTAACTGCGCTGGAAAATTCCCCCCTTCCTCCCCCGAGCATCTGTTCTACATGTGTTGAACAGATCTTCTTTGTCTCCTGTCCAGCAACATGTGAGTGAACCCGAGTTCCCCCAGGGAACGGAGGGATCCGAGAGAAGGCAGCATAAAGATTTGTGCTGGGAGGATAAAAGATAACAGCCTGTCAAACTGCAGACCTTTAAAGCTTAACACTTTCTTTCAAATTTGCTCTCACACTGCTATCTGCTGCCAAAATATAACAAGTTTGCGACCCCAACTTACATTTAGTGCTTCTTATCAAGACGTTGCAGATAAAGAAGGAGAAAGTAGAGTGTATAAACAGAAAAATCTAATGGGTGACTGTATCTTCAAATTATGCCGAGATCTACTCAACTCGTAGCGATCACAACTGAGCAAGACAGACACACCCCTTCCTTCGGCCACCTCAGGAAATTTCATTTCATAGTTCAACCCTGATAAATTCAAAATCCCAAGACATCAGATCTTGTGCAGTTGAACGTCCAAGCCACCCAATCATGTGAACTTAATACAATTCCATGTAGCATCACCGAGTCATCCAAGATCACTCGAAAAAGCATGCACTATAATGCTGGAGCGGTTTTAGCTGCGGGTGTCTTCATGAAAACACTGTTTCCCAGCATTTCCCAAGCCCCTGGCAACAAAGCTGGCTTCAGAAAAGTCAGAGCAGGACAATGCCTGAAAAACAGAATTTCTATTGACAACTAAAACATAATCAGCACAGTATGATAACAACACCCCATTTTCAGGTCCCAAGTCCCGAAAATAAGATATTTAGTTGGTAGCATCTGTCTATTCTGGTCCCCCCAGAGTCAATAGCAAGCTTCAAACTCACCGCGTAGACAAATCTGCCTCAGTTTTCAGATTGTAGTACGCATTAACATATCAGTATTTCAGACTTTGCTTTCAGTAATTCACAAAGTTTCTGTAAATAATTTCCATTAGAAGAAGAAAAAGTGGCCTAAACCCACTCTTTTGCTGGTCCCTGAATAGAAAAGCTGTAAATGTACATCCTGGGGGATATAAACCATGTACTGAGGTGAAAATCTTCCCAATTCTTTTGTGAAATAGCTGAAAACTAACACACATGCTTGATGTATAAAAATGGGGGCCCAGATTTTTAACATTATCAACTAACCGAAGGAACAAATATTTTCATCCGTATGCTGCTGTATTAAAATGCTGGCCTACTCTCTTCCCAGGGAGAACTCAAAACAACCATGAGATGGGGTAAAAATTATTTCAGAGCCCGAAAGGCATCTCACCTCAATATTTTGAAATGGTATTTGCTTAGAAGCAAAGCAAACGGTGAGTGCAGGAAGCACTCATGAGAAAAGGAAAGAAGAAGAGGGGCATTGGGGACAAAAGGGGAATTTGGGACAAAATTGGAGGGCAGAGATGGCAGGTCCTGCTTCCACAGAAAGGCAGGATTGTTGTTCACTCCAAACCCTTATTTCTAGCTGCTTCTGGCATCACCCTCATGGTTGCCATAGGCACTGTGGAGGCAAGTAAGACCCACTGGAATTGCTGGAAGTCATCCCTCTGCTTGCCTTGTCTGCACCTGGAGCCAGAGCTGCACAAGCTGTATCATAGAATCACAGCCTGTTTTGGGCTGGAAGGAACCTTAAAGATCATCCAGTTCCAACCCCCCTGCCATGGGCAGGGACATGGTTGGACATAGCCCAGGTTGCTCCAAGCCTCATCCAGCCTGTATGAGAGACAAGGTCGGCTGTGCCCCATTCCCATCAGAGAGGGGTGTAGTACAGCAGGACCAGTTCCTACAAAACCACTTCCAGGGTCTACCTGCAGAAGAGCACGCAACATGTGTCCAGGCTCACCTGGATCCTCCATCCCTCACCCTGGGTGTTTGCTCAATCCAACTCTCCTCACAGAGGCCACCCAAGGAGCGGACTACCAGGAAAATCTGTTAGCTGCTGCTCACCTGGTCTAAGCTTTAAAAGGTGAACAAGAGGGTCCATATCCCATTATGAATCCCCCACGCTCTCCAATCCCCAGACCATTCCATTATTGCTTTTCTTGTTGAGTACAGATCCACATTTTGATATTGCGCACGATGGAAATTCTCTCGGTTTTCTGGAATTCATTACAATCTCGATCTACTCCAAGCATACTGGAAAGCATGAAACAATAGAAAGAGCCTTCCAACTGTCACCTTGGATTTGTCATCAAATGTGGAATATTATGGGAAAACATTCAAGAAGTGAAATGTATTCCTTCCAAACTGGCAAAACAAGCAAAACAACACTTCATCATGTTTAACCGGCTCTCAGGTGTCTCCCTGTACCATTTAGCTGTCACTGACTTCAAGTTAGCTACAGTAATCCTGTCAGGCGGGTTTTAAGCTTTATGAAGGGTCAAAACCATGCAAACAAAAATTCCAACCACTCCGATATTTTTACAGTGTGATAAAACATATATAATTTAGGAGTAAGACTCTACTGCCTGTGTATGTGCCGTACCCTTAGCCCACGGTGCATCTTTTAATACAGTGCGGACAGTTACTCAACTGCATCAGCTCATCTCTGCAACACAAATTCACTGCAAGGCATCAACAAAATCTGTGCCAAGGAACTTCTCCACTCTGTTACGTCCTCTACGCAAACATCTAGTAGGTTCGACCTACAGTGATAGCAAGAATGCCCCGTAAAAATGTGAAATGCAGCCATTGGCTTCCTGTCTGCAGTAGAACATAGGCATTGCTCTCATTTAAAACAAGTTCATTATCATATTTTCTTCTAGGTTTTAACGCCGTGTAGTGTGTGTCGGCTGAAACCCAACACGGTATTTCTGACAACTCCTGCACAACCAGAATTCCCCAAAACGATTTTAAGTGACCTGTATGGTCAGTTGGATAAAATCTGTAATACAGTAGCTGCATAAAATTAGTCAGTAATTGATTCAGCAACTGTTCCTCATGTAGTCATTTTTGTTATTAAAAATAAGCCGTTAAAAAGAAATCAGTGCTGCAAGTCATCTGCTGTTGGCTATTTTTCCTCTATATAGAAGCACTAAAATCAACAGCCTCTGCCTCTCAGTCATAAAAGTATAGGCCTACGTACCCACGTATTAATACTATAACATTTGAACATTCCAAGCCTTGGCTAAAACAAGTCCATCTGTTGTGCTCCGAGTAAGATATTCCCATAAAACACAGACGCAGTAAGAGATGTACACTTGCAGTCTCATGCTTTGCAGTTTAGGAAAAAAAGCTAAACCTTCTGTCTTGAAGAAAAAAAAATATCTAAGGCAAACCAACTAAGCACAAATGGCTTCAGCTTTTGATGTTGCTGGATCAAGCATTCTTTGCTGGCATGTTCAGAATCAAAAGAAACATCCTGATAATGAGACATAGTGTTTTTGTGATCTTTTTTGATTTCCTGTATTAACATTAATGAAATAAAGAAGGCAACATCTGAAGCCTAAGGTCTTCATTCTTGCATAGCACATAAAAAAAAGCACTCTTTGTGGCCAAGAGAATAAAAAAAAGAAGTTACTTATAGATCCCTTAGACAGAAACCATATAAATTTGTTTTGTGATACGCAAACCTATTTCTCATTAAGTTTACTGTTCTCTACTTACTTCTCTCATCTGTTTGCTCGTGCTCTGTTTATGTGAAAATTCACATAAATGTTCAGAACATTTACATTGCTCCTACCTCCAAAACAGGGTTTTGAAGGTGAAATGACTCAAAGGTATATACAGGCCTATAGTCAACATGAATTTTACCTGTCATTTGTATGTATTATGATCCTTCTTCTATAGGAGGAAGAATTCGTAATAACCCTCTCACTCCCTGACCTCCCAGAAAACTTTGGTATCTACAAACAGGTATGGTTTTCTTTTCCTGAGAATCAAGAGTGAAAATCATCTTGCCTTAAGGAAATCAGAGTTGGAATACAACTTTGGTGAGTCCCAGTGCTCTGCACATCCCCTCTGAGCTAATTTCAGAGTCTCTATTTCTGGCTTTTCATTCCTGCCATGATGAATATATAACAGTTCCAATTTGAAGTACACCAGCTAAATGTTTTTAGAAATAGAGTTTTCAGTTCGATGAGGCACTGCAACAGTCGCATAACAACTTTAAGGGTATGAGCTGATCGTGTTGGCTTCAAACAAGGTTATCCCCAAACTGGAGTTTTGGGTACATACAGCTTTCCTATGCTGTGAGTTAGCAAAACACTTCATTTGGCTCCGATTTAACAAGGGACATCCAATATGTGCTTAAGGATGACACCTCCTCCGTCAGGCAAAGTCAGTCAAGTCAGCCACAGCACAGAACCGTTCCTCACTGGTTAAGCCATTTCTCTGTGCTGCAGAAAGAAATCACCGGTTTGTATGAGGCTCTGAGAAAAGCCTTGGGTGCCAGCGTGGACTGGAGGAAGAGGGCGAGTCTCCCATTTGCCATCCAGCAAACAAATGGGGCCACAGGCAGTTTTACGTCTCTGACGACACACGTAGGACTCCGAGTCCGTAACATCAGGCCCAAAGAACCTGCCATCTCTGCGCTTCCCCGTAAGACATCCTAACGGCTATACCAGAGGTGTGTTCTAGCCTCTCGCCTTCAGTTCCAGATCTGTAAAATAACACGTGGTACAACAGTACAAGCTTGATCTACCACCACCGAGGACAGAAAGACTGCGTTTCTCTCGTTAGCCAGAGCCCGAGTTACACACGTCTCGAGATGGCTACTGAAGGGCAGAGGACACCTACTCTTCCCGGCGTTGAAACCCACCAGGGCAAAGTCACCCTCTCCAAATACACTTCAACTCTGGATCAGTGTGTTCCTTTATGATGCTTACCAATGATGTATTTGAGCCTGTACTGGGCACCCTAAAAACGGATTTGTCATCTCTACTTAGCCACGCCTCATTTTCACCCCTCCTTGGTCTCCTATCCATCTCAATTTTGCAGCCAGATGCGATTCTGAGCAGAGTCCAGTCTTTATAATGCTCAAATTGGGAAAAGAAGAGAGTTCCCCTTGCATTTGTTTTATGACTCTACGTTACCCCCACATAGGTTGTCATATTGAAGCAGCAGAGACACGGGGTATGAGAATAGATGTAAGTTACAATTACCTCACAGAACTTAAACAAGACAAAGCACTTTTAGAGAACTTGCCATTTTTTCATGCTACATTCTCTAAGTATCCTTCACTTAGATATTGAAATAGTCTCAGTAGTAATAAACATTATACGACCACTGACGGGGTTGGAACAGGCTGAGACAGAGCATCATTCTTTGGGCTTTCAGTTTAGTTACTTCATCATTCCTATTAAAGCCTTATTTTTGGGCATCTAATTTCTCAAAGCTTATGCCTGCATAAACATTTAAGCTTCTTATTAATATAGCTCAGCTTATTTCTTTTTATCTTAATATATTCAGTACCTCAGAAGGCGCCACAGCTGGAATGCAGCTCTTGGATATGATCGTAAGTGCTTCAAAGGGAATGGGAGAGGTCAGCATGCCTGGAAGAAAAGATATTGCCACTGCCAAGGACCAAAGAGATTGTGACAAGCTGGGGATACAGAAGTTCATATAGAACAGGAAAAATAGCTGAGAAACCCAGGGACAGAACCAGCGAGGTTCTACTGGTAAAATTAAAATTCTTTGTTTTTCAGAAAGCAACCACAGAGCAGATTCCATAAACAGAAAAAGCCTTCGCAAGAGGGAAGGGAAGGCTGATAACCCCGCGCAGGGCTACAACAAAGAGATTCCTTACAGAAATGGGAATCAAAACCAAAAGCACTTTATAAATCTATTGTTATTTCCAAGAAACAGCCCACACTGGTTTTGTCAAGCTAAAACATCGTGAGGTTCTGACATATTTAAATAGCTAATTGGGCTGTTTGTGTGTGTGCATACACACACACATCTTTAATTTTTGGCTTTCAGCCACACTGGAAGTAGTGAAGTACCATAGGAAAATGCTTCTCGCAAAAGACACATAATGTATCGGTTTTGTTCAAAGTAATGTTAGTAAATCAGTGCAAATGAAATCAGCATTTGCCCTCAGTTGGCTCAGAGGGAACAAAGTTCTAAACTTATTAAGAAACTTCAAAGGAAATATGGGAAAGGTCTAATGAAAGGAACACTTATATGGAGCTTCAAGTAGTTTGTGACCATACACAAATATTCGTTCAGGGATTCTTGTTAATGAAAATTCTTCTTAGCGAGTTCAGCCTTTATAACATCTTTCAATTTTCCTGAAGTTAGCCACATCCAGCAAAACCAGCACTCCAGATGTTGTAGTGTTTCTATGATGCAGACAGATGTCTCGTAGGTAAGGTCACCTCAACCACTTCAGTTGTGTGTGCTTCGAGCCACGTTCTTTCTCTGCACACCAGAAGTTGAGCTCCTTTCACGTAAGCAATAAGGAAAAACACAGTTTTCCCACATTCATACTGTACACGGTCCAAACACCCGAGCACTCCCACACCAACTCACCGTCCCCAGAACGTGCAACAACTCTCACACCTCTGAAAACCTCACGCAACAAGTGCTCCGTTTGATAGCCATTTGCAATGACGAGCTGGCAAAGTCTTGTCTGTCTGTCACCACCCAAGAGAGTCATTTTGTCCATAGAATCACCAAGGTTGGAAAAGACC
>NW_010226914.1:0-210 GCF_000690775.1 Eurypyga helias
CCCGAGGGGGGACGCTGCGGCAAGGCTCAGCGGGACGGGCTGCCTTGTGGGGACGTGGCCGTGGGTAAGCTGCGCGAGGGTCGCGGCCACGGCGATGCCCATGGGGACACGGCTGTGGGTGAGCTGTATGAGGAACACAGCTGTGGCAATGCCCACGGGGACACGGCTGTGGCAATGCCCACAGGGCCCCGGCCGTGGGGCGGGGGCGCA
>NW_010226915.1:0-1140 GCF_000690775.1 Eurypyga helias
CCGCTGTCCCCATGGTGGGTGAGGAGGGATGGGGACCGTCACGGGGACGCGTTTCACACACACGCTGCACACAGGCTTCAAAGCCCTCGCACCCCATCAGGCACTGACGGTTTGATACTCCAACGTAGCCACTACCAGGCGCTGGCGGAGGGACACGCTCCCCGCAGTTGGCCGTCCGGTGCCAACGAGCTCCATCTCCAGCTCCACCTCAAACCCATCCCACCACATTCCGCTCTCGCAGTGCGGCATTTTGGCTTTTCCCCTCTTCAGTCTCCTGACTTACTCGACATTTCATTTTATTGCACTGATCCAAATGGGCCGGATGGAAATTCCTTTTCGGATGCAAATGAATATCCCCTTCTTAACGCAGTGCTCGTACTCCAGGCCCCAGGAACGGAAAGGCCTTTTTCCCATGGCCTTGTTGGTTACAGAGAACAGAATTAAACTTGTACTGCAGATGCTGAAGCCCCTGCAAAGTACCTCCCTCAAGTGGCATCGGCAAGAAGAAATGACACTCTTCAGAGCTGCTGTGCCGCCGTCCCACCCCCCTTAGCTGCCCCCCGCAGACGCAGCGTGGGTGCTACGTGACCGCATGTACTTGATACCACCACAGGTTTAGGTCGTGGGTGCTGGTGCATGCTAGAAAACACACTGTTGGGGACAACTCAGTCATCATCCCAGGGCACTTTGGAAATGCGTTTTGTAGAAGCATTGTTATTTTTTTGCTGGCATTTTAGGATTAAGCTGTGATTTTTAGGCATTTTGGACCTTGCCCTTGCACCCAAACCAGGTGCTGCCCTGGGGTGCTTTGCCCTTCGGTTACACCCTCGTGGGGAGCTGCTCCCCAGGCGCGTTACGAGGACAGCCGTGCCTCTGCTCCCGTGCCCGTGCTCCCTCCCAAGGTGCTGAAGGCTGGTTTTGGGGTGCGGGATGGAGATGCTGCCGCAGGGCCCTGCAGCAGGAGGGAGGCCAGGGCTGTGGCCCCTCCTCTGCTCCCAGCACCCCGCATTTTTGGGTTTCTTTGTTTCCCAGTGAATGAAAGCCCTTTGTTCCCGAAGCCGGAGGCTCAGATGTTGAGCCAGGAGAGCCTCTCCCGTGCCGTGACGCAGGCACTGGCGGTGCTGGCAGCCAGCCCGCCCC
>NW_010226915.1:1475-1703 GCF_000690775.1 Eurypyga helias
AGCCCTGTCGGGCAGGCGCTGAGGGAGGCGGCTGAGCTCTGGCGGGCACTGGACCGGCTGGAGCAGGTCTCCGAGAGCATCGACAGGACGCAGCAGATGGTGCTGTGCTGCACCTCCGAGGAAAGCATCGCCCGGGAGAAGCAGGAGCTCGGTGCGGCCAGGGCCGCCTTCGCCCGTGAGGCCATGGCCTTGCAGCCCCAGCTGGGTGCCCTGCCAGAAGTGCCGGAG